>NW_009694549.1:6339-25016 GCF_000703405.1 Apaloderma vittatum
GTGCTGCCATTCTCCGGAACAGTGCCCGTTCTTGCACAATACAGATAATCAGCGAAATCCGTAGCCAGAAAACAGCGCTACTGAAATTTGCTCTAGGATCCTTTCTACATTTACAGACCAGGGTTTTAAATAGTTAGGAGTGTGACGTGTTTGATTTCTCTAAGTGGTAGTAGTCCACCTTGCACTAAAGAATAATTTGGCTTAAAGAAAAATTAAGTGGCACATCAATACAGAAAGCTTTTCCTGCAGTGATGCTGAACCTCTGATTTATACTTAACGCAGCTTTTCTGTTGTACGGTGCTGTGTTGCGTGACTTCTGAATGAATTCTCACACCTCCCCACAAGAGGGCAAAGTTAACTATGCCATGGGAGCCTAGACTTTGAATTTCCTAAGTGTTGTACAAAATAAATATTTAGTGTGGAGCCTTCTCTGTTAGCCTTTGCTTCCTGTCATCTTAAAAGAAACAGAACTAAAAACAAAGTCAACAAAACAGATGATCATTGGGAAGTGGATAATGTACATAGATTTATTTTTTTTAATATACTTCTTCATTTGAATCCTCGATCCTGAAGTTAGGCTGGGCAAATATTTGCATTTCAGGAAATTATTTTCAGTGACAGCAAACTGAGCTGAGACTCCAAGATCAGATTAAAAAATATAAAGGTGTTTGAGAGCTCAAAGAAAATGTCACTGTTGCCATTCAAGGTCTGCTTTTTCCCACACTCGCTTTTCTTCCTCTAAGGTATGAGGAAATAGTGGTATCATCAATAAATTATTTTTAAAAAATTCATTGCAGTTGAAAAATAATAATTGAAAAGGGATTTAAAAATAAAACTTGTTGTATATTACAAGCATTGTTTATTCTTCTGCAATTTTACTTGCTGAAGAACCAAGGGTGTCTTTTTCCTTCCTTTCCTTGCAGATTTGTTGTGAGTTAGCTGGAGTTGTTTCATGTTTACTTGATTTATTTTGTCTTTTTAATCCATATTGTTCTACCTATGTTAAAATCTCTCTATATATACATCTACAGGATATGTTTGAATGAGGAATATTATGAAGGTGTAACCTTGCCTGTCCTTGTATTTTGCATAGTGTCTGATCTTCTTGTGAGCTCCCAGTTTCTGCACTTAAACCCTTGGTAGTTGTATTCAGACACAGGAGTGTTGCCATGTGCGTAAATGGGTGGCCATCCTGGGGCATGCCTCCTTTATATATCTACAGTGCTTTATCGCTCAGGACAGACATTGTGACCCCAAATGTTTTACTGTATGTTTTGCATAGTAGTTTTTGGGGTTTTGTTGGGTTTTTTTTCATGTCCTTTGTTGAACTTCTGATTCCAGGCTGTGAACGTTGTCTCGTTCGCACAGTGTAGTCTGTGCGTCTGAAAAGCTACACTCCAAAGCCAGTGACAGATGTGAAAACAGCTGTTTTACAACAGTGCATAGGCTACAACTACAAAATGCCATTCTCTTGCAAGCATTCAAGCTCGGTTATGTACCTGCAGCAAGGCACACTGCCATCCTTTGTTCCTGATGCCTTTGTTTAAGTCCATCAGCCTTGGTCTGCAGAAGGTGAATTGAAAAATGAGGCAAGACAAAATCTAATTCATAACAGAAGGCTTTTCTCACGCTGGATCCCATCTAAAATTGGGCATCTGAGCCCTTCTGCAAGGTCTTATGCAAGAGACGAGCTTGAGGGTGGGATCTCATGCTTTGTAAACAGCCAAGAGATTTTTATCCCAGCTTTACCATATCAATTTGTCTTAGTCCTTGAAAAATAACTGACACCTGCAGAACTGGAGCAGAGTTGGAACAAACATTAGTGGAACTCAGGAGAGTATGCAATATGGAAATAAGTTGATTCTATATGTCAACCTCTGGCCCAGTGATCTTGCCCCATTGTGCTGTGCATCTCTGGGGCAGGGCTTATCTTTAGTATGAGACTGTTAGCTCCCCTTCTCAGAAGAGAAATGGACGGGAAGATCTACTTTATTAACTGATGCACCTGAACTTTTCCCCCTCTTGCATTCCTGTGTTAATTCAGGTCTCGAGTTGAAAGGTGAAAGCCTGCTTTGAGTCTCTCCCAGAGAGAGCTGTGAGGTTTCAGATACAACAAACTTTGTGTTAGAGCTTTTAAAAAAACCACAGAAGCTTATGTCCTGGCAGCTTTTTTTTGGTTGTTTCCTTAAGTGAGAGCAAGGAATATGCCCTATATGCAAGAGGGTGCTCCAGTCCTGAAACCCTGCAGACTATTTTTTCTTTGTCACTTGTCTCAAAAGTATCATGCTAGAAAGAAGGGACACTCAGCTCCAAGGCTGAAGACCAGGGAAAGGAAAACTTCGGAGTATGAATGCTCTGGCTTGCTTTCAGCCCTGCTTACAATCCACCTTGAGAAGAGTCGCTTGCTAGAAAATGCAGCAGGATTGTTGGACCTCCCGTTCAAAGGGGACAGCTGTGTGGGATACGCATAGCTCTGTAAGGAGCTGAGATAGTTTCACTTCCCTTTGCATTAATGACAGAATTACTCAATTCCCTTAAGCAGAACAGCAGCAGGAAGGGAGTGTGACTAAAGATAGTAGTTTTTCTTGCCACAATTTGCATTGCTGAGTGATGTCACAGCAGTGACTTGTTCACACCTTCTGGTGACTTAGAACCTCCAGTCCAGACCAATTTACACTTAAAAACTTTGGTGAATGTGCTGGGATAGATTGGTCGGGGGTTTACTGCTTTTAATGGTTTATTTTATTGTATAGTACAAAAATAGGGTCAATTTATCCACATCTGGCAACCCTGTGGGAAAAATTTGTGCAACACTTTCAGACCTAGGTGCAACCAAGGACCAAACTAGATGTCGTGGGGCTTTCCAGCTCTTGAGGAGGTCTGGAAGGAATGGTTAATTGTCTTCTCTGGTTCCAGGCATTTGCTTCTCTTGCAGATGCGTTGCGAGCAGTTCTCTAGAGCATCTTGACTTCCAGTAGTGTCTATCTCAGATCATGAAACGCAAGGGAAAGGAATATCCTTGGCTTCCAATTGCTGCAGAAATACAAGGCTCTGCTACAGCTCTGCTGCAAAAACCTTGTGATCTAGACGCTTTGCCACTGTCCAAGGAGGAGAAAATTTGTTTTGGCATGGCGGTGGATCCCTCAAACCCCTGGCCTGGGCAAAGTGGATGGTAAGGCTAGGAGAAGTGGCAGGAGCCTGGCCACAGGGTGGACTTGGCAGCATGTGTGGGCGAGCAGAGGGGGAAATGAGATCACTTCTGCAGCTCTCCCTTCTGCAGCCCACTTCCTCCTCATTTACATCTTGCACACTGTCAGACGAAGGGAGGTGACCTCAGGGATGGAGCTGCCTGTGCTAGACCTGGCTGTGTGAGGGGAACTGGGGTGCAGCCTCACCCCCCAGCAGCTGGCTGAGCTGCTGACCAGTTCCTCTCTTCCCTTCCCGCATGGCACTGCACTCTCAGAAACACGGTTTTGTGTTCTACTAAGACCTAATTCTGCCTTTCTTCCAAGTCCCATAGAGGACACTTGCACCTTTTGGGGACTAAAGGATCAAAGGGTGGATCCTCTCTGAAAATCGCTGCTGTGGAGCTCCTGGATGGTGTCTAGGTACTTGGTGAAATGTCCTCTAAGTCCAAAGGCATCGTTTTCCTAATTGTTCGTGCTGGAAGCTCACCCAGGTCTCTGTGGGCTCCTTGCCCATTGCCAGTCTAGTGGGGTTATTTCCTTCCCCCTCCACCTTGAGCTTGCATAACCCTGATGTCTGCAGGTGCCAGCAACCAGTGGATCACTGCAAAGGCAAGTGAACAAGCGCTGTGCTATGCTCAGAACAACCCAGAATTAAATCTGGATTCAAAGGAGTCCTCTTCTTTAACCCCCTCTCTTTCCTTCAGAAAACCTGGCAAGAGCTAGGAGACTCCTGATGGCTGAAGATGGGAGAGCAGAGGTGAGCTTGATTGTGGGTAAATGGGTAATCATGCAGCAAGAGCCTGCAAGGAGTGTGGGCTGCTGCTGTAAAGGGAGCAGGAGCAGGGTGGTGGAGTCAGCCTGGAGGAGGGTGCTCTCGCTACGAGTGGTTCCCAGACACACAAGGTGCTGTGAAAGCAGAGCCTGAAGTTTTAGTTTACTGGCAGTGCTAGCACATGCATTTCCTTGGAAGAAGACTGAATGTGATTAGATAAACAACCAAGCAGGCTTGGCTACAGCTGCAGTGTGTTCTCTGTATCCTCTCCTTATCAGGCAAAATGCTGAAGACTGAGCAGAACCCTAGGCTTTCTGGCGACGCTTTGCACCATCATCCCTTGCAGAATAACTTCTTTAATTCTGTCCAGTTCTCCACTGTAGTGGGAGTAGAGGAAGCCCATGGTGAAGCATTTCTGTTTTGCTTTGCCCAGACTTGCCTGAGGCTGTCATTCTCCTGATGTGTGAACTGTGAGCGAACTTTCTCTTGGTGCTCCCACTTTGAAAAAAATCTTACTACCTGCAGGAAATCAAGAGACACACTGGGATGCAGTAATGGAGTTGCTCTTTTCTGTTACAGTTTCTCCTTTCCCAATGGGGTTATATGCTGGGTGTGGCAGTCCAGGGACAACCGGGAGCAGCCCTGGTGTACGGCTGTTTTCCAGAGAAGAGAGGGTGGGTGAGATGCAGCTGGGTGATGCAGGAGCTCTCTCATCCCACAGCACCCTGTCAGTGAGCACCTTTGCTGCTGGGGAAAGGGGGTTTCATTGACTTGGTTTTGATCAGCCAAAGTGATCAGTTGGGAATGAAGTGCATTGTTTCTCTCCCAGAAACTCCTGATCTGCAGGAAGGAAGCTGGCTTGACCCTTAGGACATCATCTGTTTTGGTGGCACCACATGAAGGAATCTCATCAGAAGGTTTTCCAGGCATCTCCAGATCACCTGAGACTGGAATATTTCCATTGGTGAGGATGCTCAAGTTTTACGGCTTCCGGACTTGCAGCCCTGAGGCAAATTTCTGCTGGCCCCTGCATCTCCAACCATCAGACGTGTAGTTTTGATGTGGCTATGGCTCATGGTGGGGCTTCAGAGGTGAGGAGTAGGTTTGTAGTTGTTGACTGGTCTCAACCTTTCATGTGACCTTCAGTAACACCATGGGAATTTTGCCCGGCTGCAGAACTTTGACTATCTTCTCTGGTTCACTTGGATGAAGAGTGCTTCTCTCTTTTCCTTCTTGATTTTTAGACTTCAAACTTCCTTGAAAATGAAGGAAATGAAACCAGAGGGCGTTTTTGTGAGTGACGAGAGAGCCCAGTCTTGTTCCAGAGAAGAAATGAAATTTAGAATGAAGGCAGACAAAATATCTCATCAGTCATTTGCACTGGCTGCAAGAGTTTGAGAGCCACTTAATCTGAGAGGTGAGGGTGACCCAGACTGTGATGTCCCTTGATGGGGTACTTGGTGCATTGCATTAACATGTTTCATTTTTCTCCCAGCTGCTGCAGAAGGTCCCATTGGCACCGGTGCCTGTGACATGGAGCATGGATGTTGCAGGGCAGTACCTGCTGATCCTACCAGGTCCTGTTGCAGGGCTGAGTTCTTTCTCCACAGTTTTGAACCCTTTCCCAGCTAGGTAAACCCAGGCAAACTGTTTTCCCCCACAGTGCCTGAGTTTTCTGGGGATTTGGGGATGTATGAGAACCCTGGGAGAAGGGAGACATGGGGTGGGAAGGGAGAGGAGAGCAGGGGTAGATGAGGGTGAGGAGTAAGGAGGCCTCTCTGTTCATATTGCCTTGGAAACATGGACTTTTTCTCTCTCAGCCTTGGCAGTTGTGGCAAAAGACTTCTATGCTGACTTTCACATGGGAATTGGCACTTGGGAGGTCCCTGTATCTGGATGGGTCTGGCTTGCACCCTGGGTGCTAGATTTGCCAAAATCCCGAGTACCCCCAGGAGACCCAAAGGTCTGTGGGCAGTGGTATCTGAAGATCCCAAATTTCACCTAGACACTGTGAGGGGCTGGGCACTGGTGTCCCAAAGCAGGGGCTCAACACCTGAGGACATGTTCAATCTCAGCTTGTGATGCAACAGGAATTAGCAGCACCTTCTTCCCCTGTGGGAAGTGCATCCCTTGGCTTCTGTTGAAGCCCCTGTACTGGATGCTGGAGGTGAGTGGGGGACTGTGGGAGTAGGTGCCACGCAGGGGAGTGCTGCCCAGACGGTGTCTTTTCTTCAGCCCCAGCAAAGTCAATGCCATGGCTCCACAGGCACGAAACCCCTGGGTTACTAGCTCTGCTGCCTGAAACCCTGGTGGGGGTTTTGTTGCTGGAGATATGCAGAAGAGTCATGGTGCAAGGGTTGTTCCCAGAAGCAGCAGCAGAGACAGGAGCTGCATGACCTTTGGCAGGGACTGGTTCCCCCTTGCACCCCTTTCCCTGCCTGCCTGGCCCCCACGGTTCCTCCTTGTTGGGGAGCTGTTTGTGAGTGCATGACCCAGGTTGTGAGTGCTGAGATCAGTAAGTGAAGCGCCCGGCCGCGCTCTCTGCCTCCATGTGACTGCAGTTTCCGTTAGCTCCTTCCGCAAAGGCTATATTAGTGCTAAGCGAGAAAGCGGGTGAGAGAGAAACCCAGTAAGTTGCAACTACCCCCCTAGAGCGCCCCGAGTGCAATCAGAGAGGCTGCGGCTGCAGGATGAGTTGTGGCAAACCCTCTTCGCTGCCCCACATGGTAAGTAACTGTCCTCCAATACCTTTGCTGGAGGGAGAACCACTGCCTGGGGTTTTTGGGGAGCCCCTCTTGCCAGGCTGAAGATCTGTGATGGTTGTGTGTTGCTAATGCCCATGCTCAGAAGAGCTGTGGCTGCGTGGGCCAGCGTCGGGGCTGGCACGCGTTGTGGGGAGTGCCCTGGGGGCACCCAGACCTCTTGCTCAGTGTTTTCCGTCTGAGGCTGCCGCATGCTCTCCTGGCCAGGCGAGCGCCGTCCCCGCAGCCCCAGGGAGGAGTGTGGGAGGATGGAGACACTTAAGATGTTGGGGGAGGCCATTGCTGTGTGGCAGAGAAAGGCTGAGCTGGGTGAAAGAAAGTATGAGCTTCTGCAGGGAGATTCAAGGGCCAAAGGCAAGCTGAGCCAAAGCCTCTGTGTTTTGGCTGCAGTGAGGACATGGCAGGGTTCTCTTGCCACCGTGCCTTAGTGGAAGGCTCTGCTGGAGACAGAGAGCTTGGGAGGGCATAAGCTGCTGTGTCTTGGCTCCAGCCCAGGAAAAGGAGGCTTCCTCTCCATCCCCACCAGACTAGTAAATGCCACTTTGATAAGACACCAGCGTAATGCTTTCTGCTGTCCAAAGAAAGGAGACAACCCAGGATGTGTCCCCTGCTCCCTTTATGCTGTGAGGCTCCTGCTACTTGGGCTGCCAAAAATAACCCTTCATTTCTTCTTCAAGCACTGGCAGTTATGAAAACACAGCTTGTCAAGCCCTCACCGAGACCTTGCTGCTCATTTGCTTGAGGTTCAGCTTTCCCCCAGATGCAAATGCCGTCAGCTCCAGTTCCACAAAGTTAGTAACTGGGCACCTTGTGCTGGAGAGCCTCTGCTTCCCTGGGAGGACCTCTGGCAGGGATGGGTGCTGCAGGGAACTTGGCGGTAGCTGGGTCAGTGCCTCCCAGGGGCATATTTGTGTCAGAGTGGGGGGCATGAGCCCTGGAGCGGCGAGAAGCCTCTACTTGAGGACTGCAGTTCAGTGACGTTTGCGAGCAGCTGTGCAGTGACAACGATGCTTCTCCCATGTGTGCCGCTCTGTGCAGGAACCAGACTGCCACCCCCCTGTCCCCTCTCCTGCCCTTCAGGCTCTCCTTGGTGGTTCCCATCAAGGGGTCCTGCTGGGATGGGTGGGCTTGGTGCTGGGGCTCTTTGCCAATGCTCTGTGAGCAGCTTGCAGTGGCCCAGGTCTCACAGGGCATGATGGCCACCACTTATGCCATGTTGGTAGCCCATTGCCTCTGAGTACTTCAGGGGGCAACAACAGGAGCTTTGTGCCTGCCTGCAGGCAGCACTTACAGGCAAGAGGCTGGCCATGCACAAGGATCGCTGCTGCCATGATGGGCTCCCTGGGAGAATCTGGGCCTTTTAAGATGAGTAGTCTGCAGCTTTTGACCTTCTCACCCCTGTCTCTGTCTCTGCAGGAGTGCCGCCACTGACATGGAGGCTCCACTCCCTGGTGTCTCCCTGCTTCTGGTCCTCCTGGCAGTGGGATGGGGAAGTCAGGCGACTGCAGACTGGGCAACATCTCCTGGCAGCTGTGAGCTTGTAAGTCCTCACTTGCAAATCCTCACCCTCCTGACTGGCCCTGCCACGCAAAGCCCTGGTGCCTCAGCCTTTCTAGACCTTCCATCTCCCAGCTACTGGTTCAGCTTAAGGAGTGGACTGGGTGCCAAGGCTCTAACTACAGAGCCACCTCCTCCATCCCCACTCTGCTCTCCAAACTTCTTCCTCCTCACCTCCTCCCATCTCCTGTGTCTCAGTGTGGTGTTACATATCCACTTCTTTCTTTAGGTTCAGAGAACTGCACACTGCACTGGGAGATGGCTGAGCTCTGTCCCAGGAAATCTTCGAGGTGATACAGAGGAGCTGTTGCTTGACGACAACGCTATCCAGGTTGTGGGCAATACCTCTCTGCTCTTGTACCACCAGCTGCGGCATCTCAGCTTGCCTAAGAACCGTCTAGAGCTCATTGAGCCCGGAGCCTTTCTCAGCAGCCAAGGCCTTCATATGCTCTCTTTGGCAGACAACCTTATATTCACCAACTACTCGCTGACAGCAGCTGCTCTTTCTGCTCTGCCAGCCTTGAGGATGCTGGATCTAGCTGGAAACCGTCTCACTGAGGATATGGTATTGGTTTTGGTCGGCAACCTGTCCTCTCTGGAGTCCTTGTCCATAGCTAGGAACATCATCATGAGGCTGGACTCATCCTTCTTCACAAATCTGACACAGCTCTTGGAGCTGAACCTGGAGAAGAACTACATCTTTGAGATTGACCAAGCTTTCAAAGGGCTGCAGAGGCTGCAAAGGCTCAACATAGCTTATAACTACCTCCCCTGTGTAGTGGAGTTTGACCTGACTCAGCTCAGGGTGCTCAATGTCAGCAGCAATGTCATTGAGTGGTTTCTGGCACTGGAAAGTGATGATCTCTTTGAGCTGGAGGTGCTCGACCTGTCCCACAACCGTCTCCTCTTCTTCCCTGTGTTGCCTCGGCAGAGCAAGCTGCACTCTTTGCTGCTGAAGGACAACAAGATGAGCTTCTACCAGCGCCTTCCCAATGGCACATCCCTGGCAGATGTCACAGTGCAGTTCCTGCTCATTGATGGCAACTCAACCAACATCACAACGGTCAGTCTCTGGGATGAGATCTGCCACAGCAACCTCTCCTCTCTGCACCTCCTGGATATGAGCCAGAACCAGGTGTGGTACCTGCCAGAGGGCTTCCTGGCCCAGATGCCCTCCCTGACCCACCTGAAGCTCAACCAGAACTGCCTGGAGATGTTTCACCTGTCGGAGGGGAACCCTTTTGCCATGCTGATGGAGCTGGACCTCAGCCAGAACCAGCTGTCAGAGCTGGGGGCAGAGGTGGGTGCCAGGGACATCCTGCCCAACCTGCAGCTCTTCAACCTTAGCAACAACAGGCTGCGGGCACTTCCTCCTGAGGTTTTCACCTACGCTAGGAAGATCACTACTGTGGACCTCAGCCGCAACCGGGTTGACCTCTGTCCCCAGACAGCTGTTGCAGGCAAGGTGGAGAGTGCCCCCTGCGTGGACATCAGGGGTGTAAAGACCTTGACTCATCTCTCCCTGGCTGGCTGTGGTCTGCAGGGACTGGGTGGCCACCCCTTCCAGGGCACATCACTGATGCATTTGGACCTCTCCGACAACCGTCAGGCACTGTCTGGGGACCTGGGATGGCTGCAGGACCTTACACGGACGTTTCAGGTGTTGTCTCTTAGGAACACCAGCCTCTCCACCACTGCAGTGGACTTCTCTGCCTTTAACAGCCTTGTGCGATTGGACCTTTCAGGGAACTCCTTGACTGTCTTCCCTGCTTCTCTGAGTATCCTGAAACTGCACAGCCTGGACCTGCGGGACAACTGCCTCCCAACTCTCCCGCTGGATGTTGCGCACACACCGCTGGGAAAGAGCCTGCGGGAGGTCTACCTCAGCCAAAACCCCTACAACTGCTGCACGCTGGGCTGGTGGGACTCCCTGCAGTGGGTTGAGGGGTTGCATGTCCCTGACAGGCAGGAGGTGACCTGCAGCTATGCCTCCCGCACACTGAGCCCCAGGGCACTGCCCGAGCCTGTCCTGCAGAGCTGCCGCTGGCAGACAACTGACCTGGCACTCCTCTACTTGGTGCTGGCTCTGCCCACCTGCCTGACACTTCTGGTGGCCTTTGCTGTCATCTTCCTCATGTTCAAGCAAAAGCTGCTGAAAGTGGTGAAAAGCCGGTGTGGGGTGTCAAGCCCTTACTGATGGCTGAGGAGGAGGAGAAGGAAGGGCTCAGGAACAGTTAATGCAAGTGGGTTGTCAGGATTACAGCCGATAACCCCTCTGAGGTGGGTGAGGTGGAGACTTGATGGATGGTGCTGGGAGAGCTGCTGTTCCTGCTATCAATGCCCTAAGGCTACCTGGAAGTTGCGGGGTCATGTCTGGTGACAGAGCCTGGGGCTGTACTGGGCATCCTCAAGGGATGTATCTTCAGCAGAAACCTTCAGCTGATGGTGAGAGCCAAGCAAACACAACACCAAACACCTCTTGGCTGAAGGGGCACACACACTTCGCCCCAGGGCTGTTTTTCTCCCCCTTCTGGCAGTTCCTTTAATTTATTCACCCCCAAAGCTAACTGTGCTGCAAAACATCCTCCATGTCTGCAAGCAGCCTTCATGAATTGCCCCAGGTTGGAGCAAGCATCACCCAGGCACTGTGGAGAAGGTTGCCCCTGGCCACAGCTTCCCGTGTTACTCTTGCCAGCACTAGCAATCTCGCAGGCAGACAGGGGTGTGAACCTACTTGTGTGTGCTGCTGAGACAGGTGTTGTTAGCTGAAGGATGTGTTTGGGGTGTTGTTACTTGGTTAAGTCAGTTAGAAAAGCCCATAAAAATAGCTCAATCTTCAAAGATTTAAAATATTGCTGGAAACACAGGAGAATAAATTATATCACTTGAAATATTCTATTATTATTTTCTTTTTCTCTGGCAACTGCTGGATTAAAGAGATGCAAAGGAGATAAGAGAAAGCCTTCCTCCTTGTTGCGCAAGCCCCACTCTCACAGGCTGCTGGCTCCAGCAGCATGGGGGGGTTTCCTCCACCCAGCCCTGGTCACAGCACGTACTGGCTCTCTCCTACCGGCATTGTGCTACCAGGGGAAGTGCTGCTTTGTTCCTTGGAGGGTTACTGTGGGTAGAAATGAGAAGTGATGGTGGTTTAGGCTAACTCAAAAGCCTTTCTGAGAACTGGAGCAGCTTTATTCCCATGGTACTGTTGGGATTTTTCCCGTGAAACGTGTCTCAATTTAATGAGAACACAGGGTGCAGAGAAGTGAGTGGCAGCGCCAGTGTGGGCATACTGAGGGCTTGTCCTTGCCTGAACTCAGAGGAGCTCAGTGGAGCAATGCAGGGTGTGCTGGGGGCTCAAACCCCCACCGCTAGCCCCGGTGTCCCTCTGCCTTACACTGGAGTTGTCCTGGGATGTGGTGGAGGGAGATGCCCAAGGCTGGCGTGTGGCCAGGGGTGATGCCGGGGGACAGCGCAGGCAGCAGGAACCAAGGAGGGCAGCATCCTCCCTGGCACAGGCGTGGGGATGAGAATGGGGGCCACTGGTGAGCTTTGCATGGCTGATTGCTGGGTGAGGCTGGAAAAAATGGTGTAGGTCAGACCATACTGGACCAGCCAGCAGCACCACTGGGGCCAAGTGCTGTCAAGGCTCTGGAAGACCAGCTTTCAAACCGGTCTAGGAAAATGGCTGTAACCGTTTTCATTTATTATACTGTTATGTTAGACCAAAATAGCCAAAACTAAATCAGGACCTGGCTGGGGAATCCCTCAAACTATTTCAGCTGTTCCTTTGCCCATAAGCTGCATGCCCGACGGACTACAGTGACCTATAAATATATCCCTGCGATGTCCTCCATCAGGTCTGCACTAGTGCCAGGTACTGCAGCTGTATTTCAGTGTCTCCCCACTGGCAGGGTGAGCAGGGTGCCCCTGTGAGCACCACTCTCCCTGGGGTCGTTTGCCCCTGCTGTGGGTGCTGGGTCTGGCTTCAGAGAGTGGATGTATGTGCTTCCTCTGCCACAGGCACCATTGCTTCTCCTTTTGGTGGGGAGCTCTGGGGTACAGCTGTGGGCAGGCATGTGGGTAGGAACCCAGGTGCCGGGCACTGCCAGGGCATGGATAAAAAGCAGGCATTTTTTCTCATATTGAGCCAGTGTGGAAGCTACTTAATGTTCTTCCATCAGGGCAGGTGTTCGCAGCTTTGCCTGGGCACAGCTGCATGGTGTCCAGAAAGCCAAGGCTCACCTGGAGCTGGGATGTGCAAGGGATGTCAGGGCAAGACTAGATTCCACTTTTAGAGTGGCTGATGTCCTTACAAAGCTGCTGTTCATCATCTTTGCACAGTCATGGCGATCAGTATGTCACACCCATATTCAGTAACAGCCAGAAAGGACATCCTGGAGAGCAACAAGACGGTCACCCTCATGTTGGGAAAACTGTGGAGTATGCTTTCTTGAAGTACATTTCTAGAAGAAGAGGGTGTCTGGGAGCAGTCAGTGTGGTAGGCTGTGCTTGACCAACCTGCTTGCCTCTCTTGTTGACATGGATGGATTTGTAGG
Source organism: Apaloderma vittatum (assembly GCF_000703405.1). NCBI lineage: Eukaryota > Metazoa > Chordata > Aves > Trogoniformes > Trogonidae > Apaloderma > Apaloderma vittatum. Next base: position 19,175 of record NW_009694549.1, read on the forward strand.
CAAGGGGAGAGCAGTGGGCACCATTTACCTCTACTTCAGCAAGGCTTTTAACACCATGTCTTACAATGTTCTTGCATCCAAGTGAGGATGTCATGGTCTCGATGAGTGGGGCAACCAGGTAGGTAAAACTCAGTTGGATGATCAAGCATGAATGGCAGCAGTTAGTAGGATGTGCTCTACCAGGAGGCTGGTGAAATGACACCAGGGTTCTGATCTGGGATCTGTGCTGTTAGATGTCTTTGTCCATGATCTGGAGGAGGCCATGGAATGCCTTCATGCGAAGTTCACAAATGAGCCTAAATTGGGAGGACCAATTGGGAGGCCAAATGCTGAGTCCTGCACTTCGGACACAACAACCCCCAGCAGCGCTACAGGCTTGGGGAGGAGTGGCTGGAGAGCTGCCAGGCAGAGAGGGACCTGGGGGTGTTGATGGACAGCCGGCTGAGCCTGAGCCAGCAGTGTGCCCAGGTGGCCGGGAAGGACAACAGCATCCTGGCCTGGATCAAGAATAGTGTTGTCAGCAGGAGCAGGGAGGTGATCATGCCCCTGTACTCAGCTTTGGTGAGGCCTCACCTCGAGTACTGTGTCCAGTTTGGGGCACCTCACTACAAGAAGGACACTGAGGTGCTGGAGAGGGTACAGAGGTGGGCTACACCAAGCTAGCAAAGGATTTGGAGCATGAGTTGTACAAGGAACAGCTGAGGGATCTAGGGCCTGGAGGGGAGACCTTATTGCTCTCTCCTGAAAGGCGGTTGTAGCGAGGCGGAGATTGGTCTGTTCTCCCTAGTAGCAAGTGACAGGACAAAGAGAAATGGCCTTAAGTTGTGCCAGGGGAGGTTCAGGTTGGATGTTGTGAAGAATTTCTTTACTGAAAGGGTTGTCAGGCACTGGAACCACCTGCCCAGGGAGGTGGTTGAGTTGCCATCCTTGGAGGTGTTTAAGAGAGAGGTAGATGTCGTGCTGAGGGACACGGTTTAGTGGTGTTGATAGAGCTAGGGCAAAGGTTGGACTTGACCTTGAAGGTCTCTTCCAACCAAAACTGTTCTATGATTCTATGACCAGTTGATATTAGGTAGGGCTGCCATCCTGAAGGTGGGCTGAAGGAATGAGCCATCAGGAACCTCACGATCTAGAGACGTGGTTAACATCTCAAGCAAGCACTCAATAGACCTCATGTAGACCTCATCTGGTGAGGACAGCCATGCCTGGGAAGGGGGTGCAGACTACATCCTTGGAGCCCTGCCAGGATGAAGCTGGGTGCAGGATGGCCTGGCCGCAGGACAGGCTGAGTGTGGAAGAGAGGTCCCCACAGGTCTCCTCCCACCCAAGTGGGAGATCTTTGTATGCTGTTATGTTGCAATTTTTGACTGGAAACAGGGCAAGGCCTGTGCCCTTTCCATTCCTGGGAGAGCTGAGTCAGACGTTACATTTTTTTGAATTTTTGGCAAGTGAGGCATTGCCTTCCATTTATCTTCTGAAGACTCCCTTGGACAAACGTAACTTCACTTCTTTTCTCCAGTGATGGCAAAACACAATGGTTTAACTGACACTAGTTTCAGATTTTTCACAGAACTAATTCTATTATTCCAGTGTAGGAGGAGACCTCTTCCAAATTCCAGCTTCTGTGCTATGATATCTTACTGATAAAAATGACATATTTTAATTCATTTGTGGTTGCAAGAAGACAGGAACTAAACTAGTCTTGGAGACAATTTACAACTCCTCTTAGTTACCTCAGGCATCAGTTTGTCGAGGCTACTCAGGATGAAGGCCCATCTCACTCATAACCCTCACAGCCACCCAGGTTCAGAAGGCCAAAACCTGGGAAGCTTTTGGAGTTGTGTAATTTCTAAAGAATCCTAAAATTAGTTCTCTAGTTCTTACAAAAGAGTAAGATTTGGCTAGTACAAACTAGCTGAGGTAGAGAGTGGAACTAAAAAACTTCAGTGGGATAAGTAAAATACTCATTTGCAGAGGTGAATTTCTCAGTGGCCATAAAAACATTACGTGAAAGACCTTTTGCTGTAGCTTTACTTGTCACATCAGGTTCTTCCCTACCATGATTCTGAGTGAGCTGGGAACTGCAGTCTGATGAGGCAGCAGAGTGAAATGTCTTTTTTTTTTTTTTACTCTAAAACTACCCCCAACCTTTGTGACCTTCTACCACACTACTTTTTTTTTAGACAGTTTGAGCATAATTTCTCAGAACTAAGCACTTACTGAGAAAGCATCATCCAGCAGTATAAGGAAGCAAAACACCTCACTTCAGCAGTTTGAAATCACTGTTGTACTTTCAAAAGTACTTTCAAGACTAACCATCCCATTTCTTAAATATAAGGATTTATATTTGTGTAAGCTGAAGCTGGAGATTTAAGCATCACTCAGGAAACATGAGAGTAATAGTCTCAATGCAATGTTGATTTATCCAGAAATAATATATATACTTAACGTTCCAGCAAGTAATAATATATACTTATATAATAGAGCTTTAACATTGCTTTCAAGAGAGAAATATTTAACACTCCATTTTCAGACCAAGCTGAATAGAAATCACAGCAAGGCAAGCTGGTGAGGTTTTCAGCTAAAGCCGAGTGAAATGTAAACAAAAGATTACATAATCCAAAATTTTTTTAGGCACTCAGGAAAAGACTCAAAATACCAAGTTAAGTTCAGCTGCTCAATTTCCATTTCATCAAGTCTGGGATCTTAAACAAACTTCACTTACACCTGGAATTTCTGTAGCACCTCAGGCCTTGGGTTCTCTGTAGCCAATGTAACGTGCATCAAATGCACGAACCGAGAATGATGTGGTGAGATACATCCACTGATACCATTCTCTCTGTTCCAACTGCGAGATTTGTCTCTGAACTGCCCGTCCAAGACATCTTTTTCCAGAATTATACTTCTTCACCTGACTCCACGTCCCAGCCACAGGACTCCAGCTGCTCATCCTGTGGAAACTCAACCTCAATGTCATAGATGAAATCTGGGTCATCCTTCTTCTTCCTGTTCTTTTCAAAGAGCTCATCCATGATGCGCTTCCTTTTGGCTAGTTCCTTGTCATCTAGTTTGTTCATATCCTCTTCTGGGTCAATGGTCTCTTCCTGCCGAAACGTTTTCAAGCCCTCAGCCAGGCTCTCTCCTGCCAAATGACCTTTCAACAAACTGTACAGCTTTCGTAGCTGATGCAGGGAGACTCCTTCTAGGTAAGCCTTGTGCCGAGGGTTATTCTTCAGCTGCTCAGCAGCCATTCTGCAGTCTAAAGAGAAAGCTGCCATGAAGACTTCAGAGCTGCAAGCAAATCCCTTCCCATAAACATATCCTCTTCTTGCAAATAATCACAAGCAAGACCTCCACAGTTAGCAGACCCACTACTCAGGCTAAGATGTAGCCCTGGGCTCTGCAGTGGAGAAAGGAGACAGTGTTACCCCAAAACAACACTGCTTTGCACTTCCTGCATGCTGGTAAGAAGCTACTCGGTGGTTACTAAAAATGCTGTTACCGACTAGCTGTTCCTCTCACCGTGTCTGGATGAGACTTGGGGAATGCAGCAAGTAAACTCACCACACCTGAGAACTTTGAGAAATTTCTGACAGGCATGATACGCTGACGAGTCTTATCCTCGCTCTCTTCTTTGTAGATCAGGATAATGGACGGGGGCTGAAAGCAGACGCCGCACTTCTTTGCAATGTAAGTCATTACCATTCTTGCTGCTGACTGAAGTGTGGTCAGCTCTATCAGAGACGTTCTCACTGAAAAACAGGAAAAGAAAAAAGGGAAAGCATGAGTATCTCTCAGTACTGTTCTTTTTATCAGGATTAGTGACACAAGTTCAGCAAAAACACACAGTCAGGGTGTAAGTCTCCCCGATTTCAGCAGAAGCTGAACATGTCTCTACAAGCTGTATGAGCCAGGTGCCAGGGTGCAGAGTGACTCCCAACTGCTAGTTTACACTTTTGCCACTACTCAGCCAAGACTATGTTACACAAACTAATCTTCTGGTCTACCAGCTAAATAGAGTACTACGGAGTCAAATGATACTTAAAAGATATTTTTATATATATTTATTCTTTTTTAAAAGTGAAAAATGTCATAAAATAGTAAATCAATGTATTACAGTTTCTTCGAAAACATTTACGGCATAAGATATCCACTGTTCTGGAAAGCCAGAAATTGCTTACCTACCAAACCCTCTTCTGCTCTAACTACCAGGCTTTTAACTTTGTATCACCTCATAGTTCCTATGAAAGCTCCAAGGGATAATCCAATTTTTCAGTAAAAATATAAAAATACATTTTTGCTGTATATTTGAAAAAAAAACTTAAGAAAAATGCAGATAAAACAAAAATCTGAAACACCTTGGAACCCCACTGGAAAAGTTTCCACAAAATTAAACCTGAATGTTGCAAGAGATGTAACAAAGACAGAATTCTATTATACACACTTGTCTATTACACATATTTGATTTGAAAATATATAAATTCATTGGTATAGTTCAAATGCCTTTATTTGTCTGTTTCTGTCTCAAAATTGGGGATACCCCACTCCCTACTTCATATGGTAAGGGAGAACCTTGCATCCAGAATGTCGACATATTCTTTTATAAAACTTTCTTATAGTTTCAGAGTGATCTCAATATAGCAGCATAGCTGTAGCCTAGGACAGATGGGACAAGGAGAGAGAAAGGATTCAGAAATGAAGACTAAAAATAATTAAACTTCTTATTAGGCAGCAATGAAGATATGAATTCATTTTAAAGAGAGGAGTTGAACTGTTCAGTCCTTCTCAAACTAAAAAACACCATCAATGAAACTGAAAAGCCAAGAATTTACAAGTGACAAATGAAAATGCTTTTTACACTGCATATTACCACTTGTAGAGTTTAAATTATAAAATGAAGGCTAAGAAAGTCTTAAGATTTGAAAATGCTGAGCTGCTGCAGGTGCGTGGAAGAATCGGAAGCTTCTGTCATGCTTAAATGGCAGAGAAAAAGGGTGAGTGGGGAGGAAGGGCTGAGTCAGATAAAATATTAGAGAAGACTTAAAGATCCAAATCTGCTGCAGATCCTCTTTCCTAGCTTAGTGTAAAAGAGAATGTATGTCTTTTTGATTTAAATAACTGAAAATAGGCCAAACGCGAAGGTCATCTCCTTCTCTACAGAATGCAGTAAGGGGAAGTATGAAATTACACCCAGAGCTGTAACATACGTCTCCAAATCAAGACAAATTCCTTTAATCTTCAAAAACTACTTCCAAGATCAGTTGAAAAGTCTTCCTTCTTTGTTAAAAATCATGTAGAAAAGAGTTCAAATTTGCAGTAATGTTCTCAATACTGATAATTAACTACAGCTGCTCAGCCTTTTGCTTTTAAATAGTTCTATGAGTTGGGAAAGAAAAGCAGGTGTCTCTTAAGGGCCACTTTTGCTATCTTAAAATGAGAAATTATGCTTCCAACTGAACTAAAACGGCTTTTCGAAGGGTCACTAACAATCACAAGAGTGGGCCTTCATCTCTCAGAAGCAAATAAATCCTTAGGTGAGAAAGACAAATACGAGAAGAAGCCCTTCGGATCCATGCAAAGGAGAGGAAAGAGGTTTCGTATCTTCAGGCAGAGACCTTTGTTACCCTGCATGAAGGCTGGTTTCAGTATCTCTGAAACACAGACAAGTGCTTTTTGGTTTGGTTCTTTTTTTCTTTCCCTGCCAACTGCTGTGCTGCAGGAAAACCACTTTTGCCATTAAAAAGCCGCTTTTCCATCGCGTATTTCCACCCAACCCTCGGCATCGCGCGCGGCCGAGGCCTAAACGTTGAGAGAGGGGTGGGGTGGGGTCCGGTCCGTCCTT
>NW_009694550.1:0-12905 GCF_000703405.1 Apaloderma vittatum
GCTGCGTGTGCGTGGTGGGGGTCGCCTTGCACACGCAGCCGTGTGAGTATGTGTGTGTGAACACGGGCGCTTGCTGGGGGCAGATTTTCACGTGGCCCAGGGCTGTGTTTGCGCCTGTGGTCGAGTCTTAACCACGAAATCCTTACAACTAGGTTTCTTCTCTTTTGTGTTCTGATGTTTAAAGAGCTAATTGCACATGGGTGACTTAACTGTCTAGGATATACTAAGGACTGCGTTGTAGAAGAGTGTGGCTGTTACTTAAATTACAGTTTAAGCAAGCATCCTCTAGACATGTCACTTTGTAAATTTTTTTTTTCTTTTGGTCGCTGTTTATAAACGACTTGTTTATTTTCTGTGGCAGAATGGGGTCTAATGCATAGGAATATATGCTTCTGACCTGAAACATACTTTTCTCCAGTCTCCTCGTCTGAATTCTAAACATTATTCTGGGGGAGAGGTTTAAAGACTCACACAAATGGAATAATTTTTATAGCTTTTAATACTTAATTTCCTAATATGTTCATGTGTAGATACAGATTTATATATCCTTTGAATGCACATTCTTCAGTAAAGGAGCAAAGTGCTTAATCTTCTGGGTTCTTTTTTTTTTTTTTTTCCTTAAAACGAGTTTCTGTTGTAGTCTGTTTCTTCAAATTATTTCGGGTTGTGCATTTCCCCCAATTGTGTTCATCCCATCTTTTTTCTTGGGTTTTTGTTACTTTTACAGTACCTTTTCTTCCACTGACATTTAGTTTATCTTTATTAGATACCTTTATATGTTTGTTTATGTCTAATAGAATTGTTTCTCCTTTTTTTTTCTTCCTAGGTGTTGGTGACTTCAGAGTCATTTAAGGGGTTTAGTTCTGAGGAAGTAGAAACACGAGGATTGAGTCTATTTTACAAAGAAAGCTACAGCTCTTCTCCAGTACTCTTTTTCCTCCTTCCTATCCCTCCTCTCCCGTAGGGGAGGACAATTTGGGAATTATTTTAACAGTCATTTACTCCCCCTTTCCCCCCTCAGAAATCTACCTTGGTCCCCGAGGCACCCACTAGACATTGCCCGTTATAGGACCAGGAGAGCATTATCATCATCATCATCCCTTGCTTTCTTTGGGAGCTTCGGTAATCCCCTTCCCTCCCTTGGAGTGCAGTGCAGAGAGGTATCCAGAAGACTTCCTTGCCACCCTTTTTGGTTAGTAGAGGACCCAGGAAAAGGGATATTTAGCAAGGCACGTGACCTCATTCAGGGAGCCAGCACTGAAGCAGCACTTGGCAGGCTGCAGGAAGCACCCATCTTTGGTGCCTTTCCACTCCTTCCTCACCAAATTTCTGGTAAGTCTTTTCAGCCCATTCATTCATATAGTACATGTTTCCCTTCCCCCACGCCAGGCGCTGGGAGAGGCATGCACAGAGACAGAGAACGGGGTGGGGGAAGGGAGGAGGGGGAACTGGCGGTGTTCACAGGGGTTGGGGAGGAGAGAGGGGTGTCCTACCACGTTGAGGGGGAACCTGGGCAGAGGTGGAAGAACCTCGCTTCAGAAAAATGACTGATAAGGGAGGAGATGCGTGTATTATTTGCCTGGGCGTGCGTGCACGCACACGCGGAGTGGAGGGGGGTGAAAAAGCTGAGAGCCTGGTGTAGGAAAAAAACCACCAAGACCTAAGTAGAAGGATAGCTGATGTCGACCAGTATTGGGCTAGTATTACACAGGGGACAGAGAATGGATTATTCACTGGAGATTGGGAACTGGGGTGTGCAAAGGAAGAATGCTGTCGCCTACTTGTGAGCATGAACAGAGAGGAGAAAAAGCTGAGGGGTGTGGATGTCTGCCTTTTAGAGGCAGTTGTGCCTGGAAGGATTGCTGCTAGCGTCTTTAACATCAGCCCATGCAAAGGTGGGGACAGGCAGATGAAAGCCATCGCAGGGAGTGCAGTTGCCCGTCTGCGGGGGTGGGGTTATACTGGAAGTGAATGGGGACGATTAATGGATTCCCATATCCTTTTGACTGTTGTAGCCTACAAATCCCACAGGGAAAAGGAGGTGAATGCATGATATGCTTTCAGAGAGGTGTGCTTGGCGTTCACCTGCCTGCAGTGACTTTAAATTCTACGATGCATGTGTAGAGGGTGGATGATAATGCAGCAGCACTGGACAGATTGCGGTGCAGCTGCTCAATACATTATATAAAATGCATTTAAATAAATAGTTTAATTTTTCAGTTTTTCAGTTTTTAAATATGCGTTCTTTCCAAAAATTCTTAAATGGTTACATGAGAGCCTCAGGAAAACTAGTCTCTGGTAGGTAGGAGAGGAATTTTTCTTGAGATTGTCCTTAAGCATCACCATGAAGCAGCAGTGTCAGGAATGAGTTGATTTATCTTGAATTTATTTTTCTAAAAGCAGTTTTAACAAGTGGCTCAAGATGCCAGTTTTTATCTCTGTATGTATCAGCATGTACTGTGTTCATTGTCCGTACTTACTTCCTTAAGGTTTTCGTTAGGTGATCATCATTCTGGTATCCTTGCGTGGGAAGAAAAATGATTGTGTTTTATACTTGAATCAGCTGTGAACTGTTCTCAGACCTGCTCTCCCTATGACATAGAAAGTCGTATATCTGGGATTATTCAAATACTGCTCTATTCTCATTAAGATGAGAGAGGGACTTGCATGATGGCGTGTGATGGATCATATGCTGGGTTATATGCCAGACGACCCTTCGTCAGCTATTTAACCAGCCTATTACCTAACGCTGGCTTCAGGTCTGCCTTGAGGTATATCCTAAAGGAGATAACTTAGGAGATTCTGCTAACTATTCTTAGGTCTTCAGTGTCTTGAGGTGTGGCCTCTAAAGTAGCATTCTAGAAACTGCCGTAACGGTTTATTGGAAGTGCCAGGACAGTACTCGGTTTCAAGTCTTGGCTAGTTTATTATAGACGGGAAAACAAAATACCATTTCTAACTTGAATGACGCTATTCTGGAAACGGGTATTAAGGAATATGCGTTAATGATAAATGCAAAGATGCAGTGTTATTCGTAGTGAGGTGAGTGCTTGGAGCTGTTTTTACTAGTTCTCTATTTCCCATGGCAGTCATGGCTGTCAGTTTCTTTGCTCTTCGCACATTTGTGAGATTTTTATTCTCATTATCTGAGCTGTAGGGATGAAAAATGCTTAGAGGTATGTTAAAACTGAGATTAGGTTTTACTTCTCTATTAACTGCTGAAATCTGTGGAGTTGTGTTAACTGCATAGTGCTGTAACTGAGGCCAAGAGCCTGAGCCAAGGTCTAAAGAAGAGACGATTCTGGGAGGGGCTGGTCATAGTAATGGTTCCACTAACTTGTGCCTCAGATTGCATTGTAGTCAGTGGGAGTGTGCTACAGTGTCAGATCACAAGCTAAGCAGTCGAGATCAGCAGATGACATTGATTCCCAGTGCTACAAAACATCTGGGATTCCATTTGTCATTCCCATTCAGAAGACGAAAAATCGTCCTTTTAATTGACAAAGGCATTGAGTAGTTGCGTTCTGAATAGGAAGGATATGAAATGATCTTTTTGTGTATTAGATACCTTTTATGTTACACATTTATCAGTAGTACAAAAGCGATTTCTTGTTTCTTGGGGATTTTCTTGTTTCTTGGGGGAAAACACATCATGATGAGAAAGAGACTAGTCCATTTTTCTCCTGCTTTTGGTTGTTGAAGACAGGACAAGGAGTAAATGGATGATGGAGACCAATCTCCCATTCCTAGAGGCAGGTCTCAAAGGCTCTCTCTCTGACGAGGAGACCCTCTCAAGGGAAAAAAGAGTTGTCTTCAGCGAAGATGTCCAGATTTCTCTAGGCAGCTAATCTTGATTGTCTGAATTCCCTGTTAAAACAACAGAACATGTTCACATAGGATGCAACATAGAAAAGTGAATGCTTTTGCTAGAATAGCTGTTAAAGGTGTATTACAGATTCGAGGGAGGAAATATGTTTTTATGTGATGAGGTGGGGAGAAAGCTGCTGTGTAAGTGCCAGAATAAAGCCTAGCTTAAGCAGTACAGGTATGCCACTGCTTAAAAGTTCAGGTGAGCATTCTGCTCCCTCCAGAAATTGCTGAGTCTGTTCCAGACAGCATCTTTCTGAAGCACATGCAGCACTGTCTGCTTGGCTGGCATGACACACAGTTAGTTTGGTTTTTGTTGTAGAGCTTTTACTTTGATGCCGCTCTTTCACCTCTCCATGTCTGTTTTGTGTAGTTAAGTTTATGACGATTTTTTTTCCTTCTAATTTCATGAATCTCTTAAATAGTTGTGGAAAGATTGTACTTACATTGACCATTATAGCTTTGACTGAAGTCTTCATTTCAGCTAGTCATCTTGAAGACATCTAAACATCTGCTTTTCCCCTTATATATGCTATACTTATTTTGCAATAAATGATCTCATGGATTAGGAGCATGCACACAGAGCATTGTCTGAGGCTGTGTCTTCTAGAATGAAATGGGTGGAGTCGGTTTTCAGGGAAACATTCTGGAAATCATATCCAACTTGAGAGCTTAATGCTCTTGTGCATCTGACTGCAAGGCAAGCTTTTCCTCCTACAGACCGTTTTCCAGAGAATGTGGGAGAGATTGCTAGAATGTTTGGGTTAATAGGGTAAATTGCAGGTTTTGTGTTCTATGAGACTTTTTACACAATCAAAATAAGAGATTATAAGACTTGTTACACAATCAAAATAGAGGTTATAAAGAGAGTCTGAAACTGTTAAGTATGTTCTGTTTTTAGGAATAGAATGTTAGTGTTGGAAGGATGTTTTCCAGCTGGAAAGTAAATGTGGTATTGGGTTGGAGGTCGGGGAACCGATAGTTAGGATTACTAGTTCCTTAATCTTTACCTCGACTTGAGGTTGTTATCTGCCTGCTTTATGACGAGATGGGAGCCTTTGTGTATATATGTATAAAACTTGCAAGATTTAGGGGAAATGAGACCCAGTATTAAGACTGAGATGAATACCCATACCCAAGGCATTTTATATGCCTGCTTATGGAGATACTTGGATAGCTGCACTTGATACTGTAGTTCCTTTCAAAAATAGAGGTTTTACCTTTTTTCTTTCTTCAACCCTTTGCTGATTTTTAAGAAATAAAGTGCTGAAATGAGAGTCAGGGAGAGATAATGGCAGTCTCTGCAGATTTAAGGGAATGGAGGTGGGGCCATGTAGAAAAGAGATTGGAGAAAAGTGGGAGCAGATCCCTTTTGGCAAAGAAATCAAGGGTTAGTAGCAAGCAAAAATGGGGAGAAAGGCTACTGGAGAGAAGAGGTTTGTTAGAGTCACTATTGAGAGGGTAAACCTACACCCAAAAGTACCCTACCAGGCTGAAAATCTGTAATGGCCTCTGATTTTTTTGTTTTGTTCTAGTTATGACAAAGTCTGTGTAGTGTATTTTTTTATGTACTCAGTGTTCTGTAGCTGTTTTTTAAAATGAGATAAGCTAGTCTGTTAGGTAGAGCTGCTTTTCAAAAGCTAGGCGATAGGTGGGGCTGTTTGGTTTCCCCAGTCATTCATGCAAAACAGCAGAAATAAAGGTAAATTGACATGAAGCCTTCTGAACTGTGCCATAACAGTGCCATTTCTGAAGAATGTATATAGCTTATCCGAATTCTTAGATGTTATCCAAGGAAGTTTTCTGTAAACTACCATGTAGAGAAATCCATTGTTGAGAGAGCTAGAACTGGGGCAGGATCTGACAGTTGTCAGTTGTTGCAAGCCCAAGTGTCATCTTGCCCTTTTCACTTTCAGCTGCTTTGAAGAAAAAAGGGTCTCTTTGAGATATCAGAAGATATTCTTTGCAACCTTCCACACACATTTTCCTACAGGGAGCAAACACTTCTTTTCCTGCTTTATCTTGAGCATCTTGACTGCTGTCAGGGGCTGATCTGCATCTGTGATTGCCTTTCCCTAGCTTCTGCTTTCTTTCAGTTGGTTAGCATGAAGAACTTTAGTCCTTGGCTTTATTGTTTCTCCTGATTTACCAAAGCAGTGGAAAAAAAGTCACAGTCTTCGCTTGTTGTCGTTATGGTCCTGAACAGCAAAAAAAAAATGTATCTTCTTGCTAAGAAAAAGCTGTAGAAAAAACTTTTTTTAATTACAAAAAAAATCAGCTTGTTCTTATGGTTCTAGCAAAGCAATCTTTCTTCTTCCAGGAGTCGTCTTGTCAGCAGGAGCAGGGAGGTGATCATTCCCCTGTACTCGGCTTTGGTTAGGCCGCACCTTGAGTCCTGTGCTCAGTTTTGGGCCCCTCACTACAAGAGGGACATTGAGGTGCTGGAGAGGGTACAGAGGCGGCTACTGAGCTGGTAAGGGGCTTAGAACATAAGTCTTATGAGGAAAGGCTGAGGGATCTGGGGCTGTTCAGCCTGGAGAAGAGGAGACTGAGGGGAGACCTCATCACTCTCTACACCTACCTGAAGGGAGGTTGTAGTGAGGCGGGGGTTGGTCTGTTCTCCCTCATGGAGAGTGATAGGACGAGGGGAAATGGCCTCAAGTTGTGCCAGTGAAGGTTCAGGTTAGGTATTAGGAAGAATTTATATGCTGAAAGGGTTGTCGGGCATTGGAATGGGCTGCCCAGGGAGGGAGTTGAGTCACTGTCCCTGGAGGTGTTTAAGGGATGAGTAGATGTTGTCCTGAGGGATGTAGTTTAGGGGTGTTGATAGGGCTAGGACAAAGGTTGGACTCGATCATCTGGAAAGTCTCTTCCAGCCCGAACTGTTCCGTGATTCCATCTGCTGCAGAAGCTGAAATTCTTTGTAGTGTTAGATTAAAGCAGTTGTATACCTATGGTTTTTCTGCATTTACATTTTCTGCTGACACCAGATCCTGTCGTTAAGACCGAGGCAAAACTCCAGTTTCTCTCCTAGAGTTCGATTCTATTTAAAACTCATGTAGACTATATTGGTGAAAACAATGAAAGTTTAAAATGTGTCACAGAGATCGCTCTGATTTTCTCCAAAGGTCTTTTTTTTCCCTTCACCAAGTTGCTGCTTGTTTTTCCTGCCTGTAAATAAGTAGTCCATTAACGTACCTGTAATTGTTTTAGGGCTTTTAAAATGTTTTAGTATGTGGTAAAAAACCCGTCCACGTCCTCTGTATTCAAAGCAAAAGAAGCAATACCTTTCTGTTATCCCTTCTAACACCACTGAAATTCTTCTATTTGAACTGTTTTTTCTGATTTTGGTGCTGAATTCATTAGTGACGTGTATGTGGAAAGGTAATAATTTTTTTTTTTTTTAATATGGAGCAAGGAAGGGCTTGATCTGAGAGTCAAACTTTGATTGTGCTTTAAATTATCTGTATTGATGTTTGGTATTCTTAACATTTTGTTGGTGTTGTGTGTTCCATTGTTTTTTCCATTAATATGTTCTGGATAATACTAAAGATATTTCACAATATATGTGAAGCATTCCTAAGAGCAAATGAGTCTTGAAATACTTAGATGGAAAATTCTATTTTAATGGATTTCTTCCTTTGTTCTGGATTGCTTTTTTAATATAAAGTATTTGGGACACTGATATATTCCATATATAATGAACAGGGATGCATGAATTCTGTCACCGGTGTTATAGCATTACCTGGAAGAGAGGCTGAGTTACTTCCAATTGTAAAGAAGTCATGAAGTTGAAATTCTGGCCTTCAGAGATGGCCATTCAAAATGTGTTCAGTCCTTGGCATGCCTCTTAGTACTGTCAAGAAAGGGAGACGCTGTTACCGGTACCCATAGTTACATCACATATGTGCTTCTTGTGGATGAAACTAGGATGAGGATCAAGACCTGATTTTCAGTATTTACATTCCATTGTATGTAAATGGATTCGTTTCTGTTGTTGTTACTTCTGTTGCAGATTAAGCGTAGACAATATTTTCCTGCTTGGAGGTTGGAAGTTGCCCTTGGTTGAAAAGAACTGACTTGTGGAGAGGGAGTAGGACTTCATACAGGGGGGAGCATGAAGTTTGAAGCCCATGGGCTCTAACAGAGTCTCATCTTCTCTACCGTCTAGACATTCCGTTGAAAAGAAGCCTTGAAGGTTGCCAGACAAGACCCAAGATGTGCAGTTCAGTTGCTCCCAGGCTGTGGTTCTTAACAGACCGTCGCATCAGAGAAGATTACCCTCAGCAGGAGATCCTGAGAGCTTTGAAAGCCAAGTGCTGTGAAGAGGAACTGGATTTCCGGGCCTTGGTGATGGATGAAGTGGTGCTGACCATTGAAGATGGAAATCTTGGTGAGAATGAGCTAAGGCTGGGAGTGTGCTGAAAGGGTACTTGGAAAAAGATTGTAAAATGGAGCACCTGTACTCTTTAATAATGAATTCCATGTGTTTCAGGTGTTCCAGACTACCATACATCACGTAATTCCTATAATGTGTGTCAGACAGTGTTAGCATTTATTGCCGTAATCAAATATAATTGTTAACTTTGCTAATTTCCAATAGAAGTACTTTTGCCTTTCCTCTGTAGAACAAAGAGGAGGTTTGCTTTAATTTGTTGATTCCAGGATAAGGACTATAGGACCTCAGAATTAAAAGAAATCATGGAGTTCTCTTTTTGTATAGCTAATTGAAGTTTATGGGTCACATTTAAGAGTTTCAGTGGGACTTTTTTCTACTATTCATGTTCTGACTCCAAGATAGCAAATATGTTTGAAATAAACTAAAAGCAATTTTCACTGGACAGTAAAAATTGTCATGGAGCTAGAGGTAATAATGTGCTATAACTAAATTATTGTGCTGTACAGATGGATGTGTAGGTACGTATATGCCGAAGAAGAACAGGGCTGAAAAACAGAGTATATGCATCAGAATACTTTGAGAATACTTTGAACTATTACTACAACTTAAGTGTTTTACACTAAATTTCTGTTTTGTTTCCATATTAGCATCTTTATTCTGTGGCAGTTAAAAAGGAAAAGCAAGACAGATATTTGAAATGTGAAGCAAAATGATTCTATGGATAGTAAGCTTATGTTACAGGAAGAAACTTAATACCACTAATGCCAAGCCGTGCAACACTATTGCAGGGGTTTTTTTTCCAGCATTTTAGTTTGGTTTTCCTAAAGGAAGGAAACTGCAGTGTTGTTTTGTATCTTTGCCTCTTCAAGTTCTCTTCCCTATATATCAAGCAAAAAAAAAAAAGAAAGAATCATTGGAGGTCCAGGGAAGAATTACATTTTTGAAAGTTGTATTAGAATAATTCTATGTGGGAAGAAAATACAAAAGTACTCTCAGCTCTGAGGAAGAGGCTGCCACATGATCCTTGTACCTTGTTCCTTACTGGGGAATCTGTATAGGATGGAAAAACTTAAAACTGATGCTGGGGAAGAATTTTAATCAGAATTTGTACCTTATTGTAGCATGAATCAATCAAGCATAGAACAAATGCATGGGAAAACAGGATTATTTTTTTTTTTGTTCTGGTATTACTAAACTTTTGTTTATGTATTTTGGCTTTTATTCTGAGGTGTTTACGATTTTTATCAGAGACTTGAAATTCTGTAGGATGCCTTCAAATCAAGGCAACTTCTTGTCAGAAAGTCTGAATATCTCATTGCTCTGAGCGTGCTGTGCTTTGGACAGCGTGTTCTGCAAAGGCAGCCATCCTGGACTGTAGCTACAGCCTCTAAGGTGCTTAATTGGTCCTTTGGCATTTCAGTATTGTTTTTATTTCTTGGTGATGTTTTCTTCTTTCCTGTCTTCTGCCTAGTTTTGGGGAATTAAATATATCAAGCATGAATTATGGGCCTTTCTACTTTCTTCCATTTAATGTCTCCTAATGTGGCGTCTATTGCAAGAAGAAGATAAAGGTATACAAGTTGGAAAGCTAATACTGAGGAATGTGTAGTACAAGAGTGAGAAAAATTAAGGAAATTACTAGAAAGAGACCGCAAAAGAAGGAACTTACTTTCATACAAAGTGTTTATTCAAAACCATGTGAATAACTGACCTTTTAAAAAGGAGTGAGATAAAAATGCTGAAAGATTGAAATTTCCTTATAAATAATCTGGACTGGCTAATTGTGATTTATCAGAGGGGAATGGTGTGGGAGTTATATTACATCAAAGAATTGTTTCTTCAAGAGGGATGAAAAGTCTTCCCTCTTAGTTTTCCAGTTTTCTTTTGATACCTTTCTGGTGGAGGGCGCAAGCAAAGTTTTGTTTTTCATTTTTCTTATTAAAGTCCTCAGCTGGCCTAGGAAAAGGTGTGTGCTGGAATGAAATCCCTTTCTGTACTCTTTCTATTATCTACACCTGTTGTTTGAGGGGTCCAGGCTGAGTAAAAAATTTTGTACAACATAGAGTAGTTGATGAAAAGAGTGTATCTTCAATGGATAATATCCTGCTTTGGCTTGCAGTTCTACCATTATTTATAGTGAAAGCTTGGCAATACATGGAGGAAGTAATCAAACTTGTGATTAGAGCTTTTTTTTTTTTTAAGGAAAACCAACTAGGTAATTTCTTAAGTAAATTGTTAAAAGAATGTTAACTTTACAAAGTCAAATTGGAAATTACAGGATTTAAGAATTTAAAACTTGAAAAATGTGGTATTTCTTTAGGTTATATAATCAGTGATACTTTGTGGACTTACTGACTGTCAGGGACATGGCTGAAGACTTCAGAGACCAAAAATTCGGCATAGAACATCAAAAAGCTTGAAATATTTACCTCACAGAGGAGAAGTGGAAAAGACATTTCTAAACTTAGAAAATTGAGCAGAACCGTGGGATATTGACCAAAATGGAAAACTGGCCCTTGTATCAGTTACATGGCATATATCTTGACAGTAGAGTACATTGATGTGAGTTATCACTGAAGCCCAGAGCCAAAGACAAATGTGGAAAACTTGTGCGATGCTGAGACTCCAGCAAATTCTGCGTACGTCAGGGAATGGTAAGATCTGCTACGTGCCTGGGGTGGCCAGAAGAAGAGCTCGAGTTGTTTCAGTCTGTGGACACAGTGGTAGTGACTCCTGGGTGCATTACTGCTGCACTGCAGCACTGGGAGGGAAGCATGGCTGGGTTCCCAGGCAAGCCAACAGCATAGCCCCATCCGTCACTGCTGGGTCCTTTTGTTCTGCATCTGAAACTTGGAATGACCCAGCATCCCAAGTGCCCCCTCCAGCTCCGGGGTTACTGACCACAGGCGTGCAGCTTGAGATCCACGTTAGGTGCCTCAGCCTAGCATGAGTCCCGAAATGGTTGTAAATGCAAGACCTCTAGAGTTCAAGTTTTCCCCCTGAGTTTAGAAGGAACCTCTTAAGCTGATACGTGCTAAAACTATTTTGGAAATAGTTTAAGTTGAACAAATAGTTTTCCAAAATAACTATGGTTTATGACTTCAATTTCAGTAACTGCCTGCTTACTGGAGCCATGCGTTCCTGTTTCCTTTGCACACTGGCAGCAGTACTCTGTAGATCTCTAAGGCAAGAGCTGAGTTAAAGTGGAAGAGTTCAGTTGTGTAAAACGGTGAATATTTTTCTGTTTCTTTTGTGGGCTGAGCCTTCTGAAAGAGTTACCAAATCAGACATGCACAACACTGGTGCACAGGAATGGACAGCAATGCATGTATGGAAAAAGGTGGAGGGTGATATTGCAGCTGTTACGATTTAAACTGGCTCAGACTGTGGTGTGGCTGTAGCGTAAGTTTCTTAACTAAATTCTTGAAGCTAAACTAGTCTAATGTGATCTACATTGATCACATCTACTTGATCTCCAACAGAGACCTACGCAGATGGTTAAGGGACTTGAACAGCTCTCCTATGAAGAGAGACTGAGGCTGTTTAGCCTTGAAAGGAGATGGCTGAGAGGGGACCTTATTAACATATGCAAATATCTGAGGGGTGGGTGTCAAGGGGAAGGAGACAATCTCTTTGCAGTGGTGCAGGGAGGTTGGACTAGGTGATCTCTAGAGGTCCCTTCCAACTCCAAAATGTTCTATGGTTCTGTGATTTCTGCTGTGGAATCAAGCAGCTATGTTCCTCTTGTCCCTTTCCAGCTATGCTGTTGCTGCTTGCCTTGTATAAGGACTTCATGTCTCTCTTGGCTTGCTTTCGAATGTTTTAGCTAAGATAATGTAATTCAAAAAAAGATTGACCAAATTCTCTGCTCATTTGCAGGACCTGGCATTTGTGTGAGTTGAGTTGGCTAATCCAATGGAACACTAACTCCACCCAAATAATGAACAATTTTAGCAGCAATAGCTTGCTACATCAACCCGTTTTATGGTTACACAATTGCTAGCTCTAGTACACAGAAGCAGGGGAGAATGGGGTTGTTCTTTAGGGAATGTCTTGTACTTACTGATTTAGTTGTAGCATCACGGCATACTTGAAAATAGGAATTTTGTTATGATTGACATGCTTGATGTAGTGTCAGCTTTAGAATTTTTTTATATGTGTTGCTTAGGAGTATCTGGTATTTACTGATGTAAGGAAAGAACTGGATTGCAAAATTAAATGGCTAGTTTTCCTAATCTGGATTGGCAAATCCTGTATTCATTTGAAATATAAAGGAGGTGATGTGACAAAGCTCTGTGTAATGTTTCCAGAAACACATTTGAAGTCTTAACAGTGGGTCCTATTAAAACATGTAATTTTGAACTGTTTGTCCAGGTTCGCTAGTGCAGTGATATAACAGGTCTGGGAAATTTGAAACTGCACAAATTAAAGCTTGTGAGCAGGAGTATGCAAGGTGGGATGGGGGAAAAGGTGGAGGAAGCCTGTAGGGAGTAAGCATGCTATGAGACATAGTGGACGAGAGACAAAAGATAGTTCATTGGTTGTCTTCTCTTTCTGAATAGAGCACTCTTGTTCTTCTCAGCCGTGTCTAGGATTTAGCAGTAACCTTCTCCACATACTACACACCATACCTGTAGGG
>NW_009694550.1:12936-31405 GCF_000703405.1 Apaloderma vittatum
AAGAACCATGAAGAACACTCTAGGGAAATTTGGATCTTTCCTTCGTTAAAATTATATACATTATATAAAATTATACATTATATAAAATTATATAAAATTATATAAAATATATACTTTGTTAAAATTCTTTGCTACCAGAATAGCAGAAGTAGGAGATCACTGAGCCAGCAACTTACTAGTTTTTTAGGTGTAGATTTTTTGAAATCTCCATATTTTCTGATACTGTCCTGTGAAGGAAAGTTGCGGAAGGTTGCTTTCGTGAACCTTCAACTATTAAAGATAGGGGTGGAATTGGAGTGCCTTAAAGCATAAAACAAAGTGTGAACTTTTCTTAAGACTTCTTTGACTTTTCCTTTGGGAACGTAAAAGCAAGTGATTGGCCTAGGTGAGGAATAAAAAGGACATAATAGTCATCTGTTCTTAAACAGTAATACTTTGTGCGTGGGCAGCTGCCTTAAGTCAAATGTGTGACCTCTGGGAACTGATCTCTTGTCTTTGTTTTTGCTGTAGAGGAAGTGTTTAGAAGATAGATTCTTTTAACTTGGTAAAGGTTGCTGGTGTGGTGATTTAGACATCTAGATTTCCTATGTGGGCCTCAAATTTGCAATAGTCACAATTTCACTTAAATATTTAATCTTGCAAAATCGGATTTTGTTTGATACGATCTGTCCTCCATTTCTAATTTGGTCTGAACTAGTAATAAGTAGTCGTGATCTTTGATTTTTTTCCTCACACTGGGCTAAATAGCATTGGAAATAGATGGAGGAATCAGAATAGTTGAAAGATTTCTGTGAATTGTAGAAAGCTGGGTAAGATTGGATAAGAAATTCCTGTGTTTGTAGTGGTAAGAGAAGCTCTCTATCAGCTAGGTAAGATAAGAAAGGGCTTTTTACATCTGCAAAACGGTTGCTCTGTCAGAATATCAAGGCTCTTAATATTTTTGAATCATCTTGAAGCCAGCAAAAGACTGGCTTCTATCACACAATAGGGAACATAATAACCTTCTCTTACTGCTGACTCTTGCAGTAGTTCCTTGGCACTTGTTAGTCCAGCAGCGCGCTTTACTGCCCGAGCTTCTCCTGCGGTGTGCAGCAGTGGCTCTGAGAGTGATGGAGCAGAGGCAAGTGGCCTTGGCAAGGTGCCTTGTTAAGGACTGCAGAGTTGGCCTGTTTCCTGTGTACTAGCAACAGCCAGAGCAGCTTTTGCTTCCTCTGCAGAGTTGGGAGATTGGTTTGTAGCTTGATAATGAGAGCTGAAGAAGAAACTGCGTTGTGTGCAAAGGACTGGAAGGGGGTGAGACATGAAAGGAGTTTTGCGTTGTTCGAAGTGCGGGGCTTGGAACTGCTTAAAACTGTTCCGATGTTGTTTCATTATGGAAATGGTTTACTTGCCAGTCTGATTGCTGTTGAACCTTACTGAGGTGTAAGAATTAGTCGTAGGCAGTTATGGGCTATGTAGAGGGGATTCTGGAATGACAGCTGTGTGTAGAGGTGTGTGACTGTGTGACCATCTCAACTTTAGATACCTAAGACAAACACATCTTGCATATCTTTAGTAGAAAAAACAGCATTTAGTAGAAAAACCCAAACATTTGCTGTATTATTATAAAAACATATTTTAACAACAGTACATTTCAACAGCTGCCACATGTTCTAGGGAGAACTGTTTTCTTTCAGAACAGTGGCACCAAGCATAACTTTCTTACGATGCATACAGGAAGAAAGGATTTATGTTCTGTGACACTGGCTGTCCTTGCATTTTTCTTTTTTTTCTCCCAGGGATATCTGTTCTTACATGAATGATTGCTTGTTATTTGAAGCTGATGCTAAATAACAAAGGCTATCAATGAATTTTATCTTAAAAGTCTTCCATTTCTTCAGTAAATGTCAGTATGTTATCAATGATGGATAGACACTCAGTCCAAAGCTACCTTTGCAAGGTGGAGAGAGGTAGGAGTGTTTGCATGGAAATGTTTTATTATGGTCATTTCAGAGGGCTATGTTAAAGACTGGAGTTTCTCATTTGTGCATGTTCTAGAACAGACAGCCAGGAAAATCACACTTGTAGGGCACATCATCTTGAACATACGTGCACGTCATCATATCTGAAAATGCCAGAAAGCACTGCCAGATTTTTAGTTGTAAGAATTCTCAGGAATGGCCATCTGGGGGAAAAACAATGTAAAAAGACAAAAGCGAGATGAAAGAGATGTTTCCATGCATCACAGTCAAGAAATAAAAATTAGCCTAATGATTCTTGAGACAGTTTTTAATGGCTCAAGGTTTCTGTGTCACTTTTCTGACAATCCCTGTTCCAGTGCTGTGTCACCGAATTGAATTGAGCTGTGGCTTATTTGTCTGAGGAGTTGCACTGAGAACCAGGTGTGCCTGCTAGTGTAGTTTTTAAACCAAATCGGACTCCCTGTGGTGGAGGATGCTGTATCAGTCCTCCTAGGCAGGCAACAACCTGACTGCACAAGCAGTAGTGTGCTTGCAGCACTTAAATTGGGAGGGCAAAGTGTGTGTGTTGCGGTGTGAGAGACTAGGAGATACCACAAGGATCAATACCACGAGCAGTGATGTGAAAAACTTACAAATCTGACAATTCTGCTTGCTTTACTAGATTTGATCAGAGAAGTAGTGTGTTACCTGTTCTTTAAGCAATTATAGTAGCTTTGGTTTTCTCCACCTTCTCTCCAAGCCTAGTTGTTGCCCATTTGTGAATGATGGGCAGTTAATTGATCCTCAGTGACTGTGAATAAAAGAGACTGGTGCTTCTGTCTTTTTTTTTTCGGTGTTGAGATGAGTCTTCCAGTGTCAAGACCTGAGTTTTAACCGATAAAGGCTTTTAAGAGTGCCAGTGGCTGTGGATAAGTTCTTTTTTTCCCCGTATTCTTCTAATATTCTATTCTTGTCTATAAAATGTGGTGAAATACTGGTTTTAAAAATTACACTCTCCTTCTATATCTGCCCTTTACTGCATGAAAAGACCTGGAATGAAGAAGAGAACAACAGCAAAAAAGCATCATTAGTGAAACTATCACTTTTTTTTCTTGTACTGTAAAAAACTAACATTTGCAATGTCACAAAAATTAGTGATGGTGTCCTTTTAATGATTGCTTTTTAAATGGAAGAGCTTACATGATTTTTATATATGATTAAAGGTCCAGTCCATTTTAGGATTAGAAGCGTGATACAG
The DNA here is from genome assembly GCF_000703405.1 of Apaloderma vittatum. Lineage (NCBI taxonomy): Eukaryota > Metazoa > Chordata > Aves > Trogoniformes > Trogonidae > Apaloderma > Apaloderma vittatum. The sequence continues at coordinate 16,135 of NW_009694550.1, forward strand.
AATTTTAAAATGCCTTTGTAATTGTCAAAAGTTTCAGCAGGCTTTGATAAGCAGAATGTTTTATGTGCTCTGACAACATGAGAATACCTGAGAACAAAGGTATTCTGCTCATGTTGTCCCAGAAACCCTGCTAGAATTACGCTAATTAACCTCTTTAACTAGCAGAAGGCTTTTCCTGTCATACAGAAGGGTTTTTTTGCTCTTCCACATAGTGCAAGTATTGAACTGGGGACTGTCTGGCTGTGCCTGTTACTCATCTCAACACATCTGCGAGTAAAACATGGAATTTAGTATTTTTTATCTTTTCCTCAGAAGGCATGCTTCTGTTTTAATTTTTTTCCTTCCTCCCCAGTGCAATTGTACTAGTGAAGAATTTGACTTCCAGACCCTAGAAATATGTTTTTCTGAAAGAGAGGGTAGAGGCATGTGCTCCTTTCTAAGCTAAAGTAAAAAAGTAATCCAGTGGACTACTTGTGCTGTGTGTTTAACATGATGAAAGTTTTCTGTTTCAGACATGTGATATTGTGTAATATAGGTAGAAATATTGGAGAATTGAACATGGCGGTTACTAGTTGGCAAGGGGCGAGGTAGAAAGACTAAATACGCCAGTGTTCTCTCGCGAATTTTTTAGCTGAGAAGGAAGGTGGGCTGCACTGACACACTAAATGGGCTGGATGATTTTGTTAACAGTAACACTTGTAATGTAACATCACTAAAATAATATGCTCAGAATCCATGCTATAAATCCTGTTTCTGGGCAGTTTCTGTCTAAAGAAGAATTAGATCTGGTAGGGAAGTGTAGCAGTCAGAAGGTTGATAAATACCTCCCCTGAGTTCCAAGAACTTGATTTGAATGTGTCCTCTAGATATCTAGCTGTTTATCTTGTGTTGGTACAATTCTGTGGAACTTCTGGGGGAGTTTCTTTTTAATATAAGTTTTTGCAAGGACAGAAGAGGAAGTTGTAAAAGGTTGTGTAAATGTTCCCTTAAGTTGTTCAGAATATAAAACTATTATTTGAGAAGTAGTTTAAGAATGGGAATAAGTAAGTAGCATAGACAAAGCTGTTGGATCACAACACAAATGTGATTCTCATTACAGGTCTCTGATATACTTACCGTCACAAGACTGGGCATCCCCAGTTACTGGGAAGGCATATGGGGGTTGAAGTCAGCTCAAGCCCATTGCTCTCTTCAAAGCTCTTTTAGGTAGTCATTCAATTTTTATACTCTTTGTTGGGCTGAGCGCTGTATGCGCTGCACTATGCTGGTCTGATTGTCTCAGGAAAACATTCAGGCTCTTGCTGCTGTCTCAGATGAACATTTATACAGCCAGCTGATATACTCAACTGAGCATCAGCCAATGCCCCTAACCATTGTAAACCTTCATCTTAAAAGCCACCTTCCGATCTCCTTTGTCATAGTATAGTGTCAGGTTTCTTTGCTACAGATGTGGTCTGTCATTTCCCACGTTCTTCCCAGAGCTTCGCAAGCACATCGCACTTGCCTGTCTCCACTGAGGCTTCTCAGGAGCTGACTGATCCATGGAGAGAGTTGGCAATGTATTGCATCTGCAGTTTGGGGCATTTGCCTGGGTATAAGAGACTTAAGACTTGTGTCTTTGGTGGAGAACGTAATGGAGTACAAGTATATTTCTTCCCAGGTTCATGCTCTGACCTTAGAGATGTAATATTTTCATCTTTAACCTGGTAGATGTTTGCTTTATGCAATGCAAAACAAATTGATTTAAACAGCTTGGGAAGACTGTGTAGCCTAATGACTGTGTCAATATTTGGATTCCACATCCAAGTTACTGTCCTTCAGTTTCAAGCTAAAACAATATCTCCTCCACCACCAAATGCTTCCTGTGAGAAGAGGCAAAATCTTTTTGTGAACCTAGTGTAAGAAGTCAAGCTGTGTTTTCCAAGTTTCTTTTTATGCTCCAAATAGTACTGTGAAGGTCTTAAATTAATTAATTGATTCTCGTGCTTTCCCCCACCTACAATAAAAATTACTGACTTAATTTTTCAATTAGCTCTTGAAGCTGCTTAGACCACCCAATTGAGAATCATCTGAGCATTTAATTTTTGGTAGAAACATTATTTAAATAGATTAGAACTAATTAAATTTGTCACTCAAGGGAATCATGGCCTTTAGTGTTTTGTTAGTTTGTTTTTGCTATATTGGGACCATTTGTTCAAACAGTATTTTATGAAGTAACAGTTCGTCAAGTATGTCAAGGTGGAACATAAATGCGTATGTGGTTTCAGTACAGAAGAGTCTGACCTATCAGTAGTAGATGGTTTTTGGAGATTGTTTCTGCTTGTATAACTGTTTTACTCAGTAGTCCCCAAATAACATTAATCTGAAGAAAATAGGGCTTTTTGAAAACAGATTAAATACTTGATAATAATTAAATACTCAGTAATATTGTTGTAGTATTAGTGCAATGGTGTGCCATGTGTACCAGTGCAGAAACAATTTATAGGAAGGTTAAGAGATTTGTCTAAGGCATCACAGTAGGTAGAATACTTGATTTATGCCTATGACTAGAATGCCAGCTGCTTGCTTCTATGTACTAAGACCGGTGTTTCTAACTTAATTTGCTCGTTTTATGCTTTGACATCTATATGTATGACCTAACTGCTGAAATTGTTGATGTACTGACGTTATGTTTGCTTCCTGTGAAAGAAAGGATTTATTTAAAAGTATAATTTCAGACACTCAAGATAGTAAATGGATGAGATGTCCTAATGTGTAATGCCTTCTTTCTTGCTTTCCAGTAAGAAGAGGATATCGCTTGCTTTCTCTCTTATATCTGAAACAAAATGAAGACATGGTTTTTATCTGTTGGCCAGGCAGGTGACACTGGTACACAACTGGATACTTTGCTTAGTTTGGGCGATGAAATCTTGGGTTTTGGTACTCATTCTGTTCTTGAGTGACGTACTGTATCTGATGAGGTGATTTTTGACGTTGCAGATGGATCTTGTATCACCCATCCTAAAGTTAAAATTGCACCGAACTTTGCATTATAAACCAGATTTTTATTGCTTAGTTTTTTTATTTCCTTATTGGAAAGGAACATTGGGAACACGGGTTGTTGAAACTTCCTTGGGATGAGGTGCAAATGGAACAAAGAGCCTCAAATAGAAAACAAGTATGGAGGCAAGGCAGGAAACTGAGTGGTTAGAGTGATATTCAAAATTGCAGGCAGAGAAGCTGCTTGACAGTAGGAGAAACAATAGTTTGGAAATTAACTGAAAAAGAGAAGAGAATGAAGGTTGGGACAGAAAGGAAGTGGATCTACAGGTGTGACATCTAAGGAGATGATTCCACAGGGGATGAGTGAGGAGTGAGACATTGAAGCAAAGCAAGCTGCACGCAGTAGTTGTTGACTTCCAGTGCATGCAGTGGAATCAAACCTTCCAGAGCCTTTCTCTTCTGCAGAGAAATATTCCTCTGCCAGTTGGTTATACAAATATTTGCTGACAGTGGAGCACCTCCTCCTTAAGTGCTGGTCCAGATGGAGGCTGTTGATGCAGTGCTGCTGACACTTTGCTCAAGTGTCAAAGGTCTGTGTGGTAGATAAAACTGTTCTAACCCTCATGTGCTGTTTTACCAGTGTCATGTCTGTGCTACTTGGATGACAAGTGATGAGATTTGCTTTTGATTATCTGCAAATGTAAAGATAAAATAGAATCATAGGATCATTAAGGTTGAAAAAGACCTCTAAGATCATCTAGTCCAACCCAGTACTACCATGACTACTAAACTCTGTCCTGAAGTGCCACATCTACGTATTTTTTGAACCTCCAGGAATGGTGACTCTACCGCTTCCCTGGGCACCCTGTTCCAGTGCCTCACCTCTCTTTCCAATCTAAGCCTCTTCTGGTGCAACTTGAGGCCATTTCCTCTCCTATCGCTAGTAACTTGGGAGAAGAGACCAACACCCACCTCACTACGGCCTCCCTTCAGGTAGTTGTCGAGAGCAATGAGGTCTCCCCTCAGCCTTCTCTTCTTCAGACTAAGTAGTCCCAGCTCCCTCAGCCGCTCCTCATAAGATGTGTTCTCCAGGTGCCTCACCAGCTTCCTTGCCTTTCTCTCAACCCACTCCAGTGCCTCGATTTCTGTCTTGTACTGCGGTGCCCAAAACTGAGCGCAGTACTCAAGCTGTGGCCGCACAAGTGCCGAGTACAGGGGCACGACCACTTCCTGCTGGCCACACTATTCCTGATACAAGCCAGGATACTGTTGGCCTTCTTGGCCACCTGGGCACACTGCTGGCTCATGTTCAGCGGGGTGTCCACCAGCACCCCCAGGTCCTTTTCTGCCAGGCAGCTTTCCAGCCACTCTCCCCCAAGATGATGTCATATGTGAATTTACCAAGGATGCACTCAGTCCCCTCATCCAGATCACTGATAAAGATATTAAACAAGACTGGCCCCAAAACTGAGCCCTAGGGAACACCACTTGTGACTGGGCACCAGCTGGATTTAATTCTGTTCACCACCACTCCATGGGCCCAGCCATCCGGCCAGTTTTTAACCCAGCAAAGAATACACCTGTCTAAGCCATGAGTCACCAGCTTCTCTAGCAGAATGCTAGATACTACTATCAGTAGCGACAGCAAATGTCCCAAAATTAGGAATTAGCGAAAACGAACTTGCATTTTTAACTCCCTTGTCGTATATTTCTTTTTCAGATACTACTTTTTAAATTACTTGACCACATGCTACTTTTTCATCAGCCTTCGTAAGGTACAGGGTGTTCTGCTCTGGAAATGTTAACTTGCAGCATGGTGAAGGATAGGACAATTTGTAGGATGCCTTCTCTGTGGTTACAGGAATTTGTGACAATTGAAGCAAAACATTGCTGGAAGAAAAGTGTTAGTCTGATGATTTAAATTGGACTATTCAGAAATTGCCTTTAATTGCATGTTTTTTCATTTTCTGAGTGTTCAAACTTTGGATCAGCTTTGTGAAAGAGCTGAGTACTTGCATTCACAAATAAAATCAGTTGGAGCAGCATCAGCAGCTGAGAAATCAAGGTCTCCCAAATGTGGCATCTAGAATTCCTTCTTTCACACTTACCTTTGGGTTTCCCATCGCTGTATGAGAAATCAGTAGAATACTCACTGGTTTCCTGCAGTCTTGACAAATTAAGGTTGTGAAGCACTTAGATGTTACTGTGATAAGCACAATAAATAAAACTCCAGAAGAAATTAATAATGGTGTGTTTAAAGCAAGGATTTCAGTACACCAATCCATGGACTACACACTGAACAGAAAATACAGTGCTGAGTAGCTGCTTCTTAAGTGAGTGCTATATCTCCTGTGTGCATTAGATAAATGCTTCAGGGAAAAATAGTGATTGCTCATGTAATTGAAGACAATATGAAGGAGAGGTAGCAGATCAGTGTTACAGACGTGTGCTTAGATGTGCCTTTTTCTAACCTTTTTGTGCCTGACTTTGTGGCTTCAACAGCTTTCTCTTAATGTAGCTTTTAAATGTAGTAATTGTAATATACACACATGGGGACTGTGTTGGATGCATCAACGCTGTTTACAGCCATGCTTTTACAAACAAGATGTAGGAAAAAACAAAAATGATGCAATGATAACCAATTACTCGGATAGCCCACTACTCCAGTATCCATAGATATATTTACATTCAAGATACGTATATTTAAATTCAAGATACATATGTATCCTGTCAGTGAGACTGAGGAATTTCTTTGCCTGTCCAGATACCTGGAGAGGTGGGGCATGTGCCTTATTCCCCCTCTTACTTGTTTCTTGAATATCTAAATTGGTCTGTCCCTATTGTTGTGCTTCTCAACTGCTTTGGAAAATGGCTTATTCCATTCCTGGAATTCTTCTTGTTTGGGTTCTTTTGACAGCAGTGCTTTCAATGTTTATATTTCATGTTTTATGAGGTGCCTTGGAGACCGTTTTTCATGGTTAAGAACGTCTTCATATATATATATATGTTTAAAAGTAATATATTACTTTTTGGATAGCAGCATGAAGTATTGGACCTTCTGTTCGTGGAAAAGGAACAGACCCACAGGGTGTGCTACCTTCTTGATTCTCAGGCTAGGCGGGATGCTTTGAGCTGTTTTTTTTCATATGAAGCCAGAAGGGAGCACTAGTGGACCTGACTGAGCCTGCCATGGTAGAGTCAGTCAGTTGTTATAATCTTGAAATTATATTTTAGGAGTTCCAGGATTTCCTGCACCATCCATATGTATCTTTTAGCTCACTATTCTAGAAAGGAAATCAATCCAAATCTTACCTCTTCATATTGTTGAGGGATGAGTTTCATTCCTATATCGTGGCTTTTTCTTCTCAATGGTTTTTATTAATAATGAAAGAGGCCATATCAAATTCTTCTGTTAGTGTTACTGTGTGTCCCTGTTTCGTTGACTCAGATGATACTCGTGAATATCCTGTAGACTTAAAGATTTTGCTCTCCTTTGCCTAGGTTTAAGTCCACTTCTGCTTATTCTCAGTGAGATGGAGCTTTGGTAGTTGTACCTTAAACATTGTTCAAAGGTTTGGAGTAGCTCTTACTTGTTCCACAAAACTAGATTCAAACTCAATTCGGGACCTAAAGAGGACTGCCTTTTGCGCCCTTGACAACTTTCTGCATCTGCATCTTTCTGTGAAGCACTATATTGTTGAATGTTGATTGTTTAGGGTTGTTTATTTGTAACCTAAGAGTAAAAGGTTCACAACTTCCCCCCCCCCCCCCCCACTTTGTTTTTCACATGAGGCTTGCCTTTACCTTTTATTGAATTACTTAAATCTCTTCCCAAGTTTCACTGTGATCAGGGAATCAGACTGTGGTCCCCCTTGCCAGCTGCAAACCTATAGACGCACTTTCCACTTCCAGGAAGAACTCATTTTTTTTTAATGAGTGTAAAAACTTGTCAGATGGTCTTGACTGTGCAAAAGACAGGAAGAAAGGACATTTCTCAGTGAACCCACAAATCTAGTTTGAGCTGCAGAATAGTTCATTGTGGAGCATGCATCCTGTTGTTGCTGCCAGGCATACCGCAGGAGAATGCCATAGAGAGTCAAAGAGTAATTGAGATTAGAAGGAATCTTTAATAGTCCTGTGAACCAGCCTTCTACTCTAAACAGCCAACTTGAAAGCTAGAGCTGTCCCTGAAGTTAGATCAGATAGTTTGGGGTGTATCCAGTTGGCTTTTTAGTATCTCCAGGGATGAAGTCTCCACAGCCTCCCAGGACAGTCTGCCACAAAGTATGGCCACCCTCACAGAGGGGGAAAAAAATCCAAGAATATGGTCACAGCTGTGTTCGCAAGTTGTATTTGTTGCTCGTCTCTTGACTGGCGCGCTCCAAAGCATGTACGTGGTCCGCTCCTTTGTGTAGAGCATAAATCTTCCTCCTCACAGCCTGTCCTTCTGAAAGAGCTTTTATCCATTTGCCACAGTACTTCTGTCAGGCAAACTATCCAGCTGCCAATGAGGAGAGGTGACAGAGTCGAGTCATGGTGTAAGTTAGGTAGAAAGGTAGTGAGAAGTTACTTAATACTGACGGGAAGTTGTTGAGATGTGCTTGTTCATATCCTGCTTCCTTTTGTTTTTCTGTCAATCTTCCCAGGATCATTCTGGCCTAAGACTGAAATGGTTCTTTGTGCACTCCTGCTTACATGCTTGGGACTAAAGGTGAGGCAGGATTCTGAAAGTGCATGCCCTTTGTGGATGCTTTGAGGTGAAAAAAGTCTGTGGCTGCAGGCGAAAAGGATGCTGTATGTGTAAACTGCATGCCGTGGTGCTTGTAACTGTGTGTCATGCTTGAACAAGGCTGGCAGATGGGCCTGTAGCAATTCTGCTGCAAATTTTTATTACCTGGCAGAGTGGGAGTCACTGGAAAATGTGTTATCTGCACAGGACAGGAGAGCAAAGAGTTGAAGAAAGAGAAATTGGTCTGACAGGCTTGTTTTTACAAAGCTGGCACCTGGGCTAGTATAGTGACTATAGAATCGTAAATCTAGGAAGAAAAAATTATCGCCCTACAGACCATTCTACAGTCTCAAAATGGCACTATCTTGACAATTTAAGCTGTTCATATCACTGCTGTCGTTGCTACAATCCAGCCTCCTCTGCTGAAGTTGACGCTTGGATTGATCAGATGTTACAGTCAACTATTTCAGCTTGCAACATCTGCAGAAACAAAATTCCGCAGAACAGCATGGTTTCCCGGTGGTGTAGAAAGTCTGCCTGCTCACCAGTGGGACTGGTGAGTGATAGGAGGAGTGATAGGGCGTGAGTGGTACTACATGCTGCTGTAGGATTGTGTGGGGCTTGAGAGTAAAACTGTTGCAGCAACAGAGTGACTTAAACAGTCTTAGAAGTGCAGCCTAGTGGTATTTTGTCCAGGGATTTCTAAAGAAGTGCTCATTTCTCCCCCTTCCTTGCAGGGTCTTTCAAGCTACATAGTATGCAGTTAAACCTTTTCCTCTAAGAATTTTTATTCTTTTAGAATTGTTAGAAGTATTTAAATTACAATTCTCTTACTGAGAACAAATCAAGAGCATTTGGTAATGGGATTTCTATGGTTGTGTTGCTGTAAATTGGAAGAACTTGAAGAAAAATGCAAATATTTGAAGGAGATTCTTAGATCAATCTATGGAGGAATGAAATAAATGACCTAATGAGATATGTCATACTTGATGTTGGTAGAAAAAGCTTCTGTTTCCCATCTCTGCAATTGATTTGTTTGTGATGAGAACAGTAGCACCGTGGTGCTTTTTTGTTTCTTTGTGAAGTGGGGAGATGCTTGTTTCCAAAATGATGGGACAAAGAGAGCTTTAGAGTTTGTATTGATGATATTTGCCAGTTTGTAGGGGTTGTTAAACTGGGTGTTAGGTTTACCATCTAGAGATTAGTGGTATAATAGCTGATACCTTAAATGTATTACTTAAGAGGTCAAAATTAGCTGGCAGTGGTGGTTGTCCCTTCTGCTTGCTTTGGTCTGCTGTCTGTGAGTACAATACTACCACTGCATGATTTTTTTTATTTGACTGGTCTGGTTGGCAGGACATGCATACTTGTGTAATTCTGAGGAGAGTTTATTGTTTAAGATAGTTACAGATGATATGGAGTGTCTTAATTAGGGAACATACTAAGCAAATGTCCTAATTAGCTAACATCTTTTTGGCAGTAGGTCAAAGCTTCATGCATCCAGAACAGGTGAGAAATAATACTGTGGTGGTGTATTTTAATTACAGTATGGTAGATGCAGCTATTGCTATGTTGTTTTAACCCTCTGAAGCTGGGAAGAGGAAACAAGCCCAGTGAGCGAGCTTACAAAGCTGTGGGAAAAATGGAATTCTTCCTTCTCTAGCTTTGCTTTGTGTATGGTTTTATGTTAATGTCTGTCAAAAGTAAAGAAATTTTGGGTTATATATTTTGGTTTTGAAAAGTCTTTTTATTTTGTTGTTTCATGGTTTAGGGTTTTTTTTGTGCATAGGAGAATACTCATGAAGAGACCCAAAACTATTGTATAGTGTGTGTATAAGTAAATCAAGTTTTTCTCTGACACACTAAAAAAAAAATAAAAATACACAGAATCTCCCTGAAGATGGGAGTTGATGTTATCTCTGCAAGCTTTAGAGTCAGCTTTAACCCAGAATTTTCCTGAAATATCACCATTAAATTCCTCCCTTTAAAAAGAACACATTTATCTACCGATTAAGTGCCTCCAGTTCATAAATTCAATGAAAATTTGACTAGAAAGTCCTTAGATTATAATGACAGGTTAAACCACTAAGCTGGGGGGAGGATCTTTCCATTCCTCACAACTCAAGCTCAGTTAAACATGGTGGGCTTTGGATAGATGGTACAGAAGGACAGATATCTGCCACAAGTGGGTGTTCTGTCATCTGAGGATGCTTTGAACTTTTAAAACACTGTAAAGCATGCTTGTTTGACCTAGGAGTGTTAGATATCTCCTAGTGGAAACCATTGTATAAAAATTGTAACAAGATACAAGAGGTCTCACCTACAGTAATCATCATCATAGAGTGGCCTAGGCTGGAAGGGGCCTTAGAGATCATTTAATCCAACCTCCCTGTCATGGGCAGGGACGCCACCTCTCGACTAGACCAGGCAACACATGGGGACGGAATGGGGATCGAACCCACGACCTTCCGGTTATCCATGCTCAACCGAGTGAGCTAACCGGCCCCCTAATGTTCCCAGGAAAACCCCAGATTAATTTACGGGCACATTAGAGCATCAGGCACTCCTGTTTTGCAACTTTTATCTGAAAAGCATTCAATCTGTTCTTCTGTGATTGAAGTAACTTACTCTTGAGTTTTCAATGAGCAAAACCTACGAAATCCCCATTTTCACACAATTCATGCCCCACGCTCACACGCCTGTCCCAGTTCCGCTGGTCCCTCAGCGCTGAGGTGGCGAGGCTCACTGGTGCCACTGGCTACACAGAAGCTAAAAGATCGTATCTGGATTATAAACAGATGTCTGGTTTTGCTTTTGAAGTGTGGTCTATGCTGACGAGTGGCTTTAGCCAAAGATTTCGTCATAAGACTTTGCTAACTTTACAGCTCCTGACTGCCAAAATGCAGAGCCCTTGGTTCCCTCTGTCACTAGTGTTCCCAGTTATGCCATCACTTCTCCCTGTTGCTGGTACTTCTGCTCATCTTCTAATTACAAGCTAATTAGGTTTGCAAAAAAAAATCAAACCAACCACCTGCTTCCACCTATGAATTTTCTGACATTCTGGCGTGTTGAGGTGGCCTGCAGTGCAAACACATGAGTACCAAAATGAACTCTTAAGTGCAAGCAGGAGGGAGATGGGTATAGGAATATCTTCTTTTGATGGTAGGGCATGTTCTCCTTGTTTTGTTTCCTGTGTGTTCGTTTTTATGTTAGTTGGTGACTGCTGAGTCACTGGAACGTAGGGGTGTTTGGTTGGGTTAGGACCCTCCTGCTTTTGTCAGCTAAAGCAGGTCAGACAGACAGGAGACAGGCCCGTGATGGGGAAGAGGACAGCTTTTAGTGCAGATCTCAGGTGTTTAAAGTGCTGTATTTTACTAAGTATCACCCAGTTTGTGGGCATTTATGTCACTTACGTTTATAAGATAGATTTATAAGGTTAAATCAGTATTTTTCCAACTAGCCTTTGAGATGCTGTCCTGGATTAAGAGCACCAGGATAAAAGTTTTCTGGGGTTCCTGGCACATGTGGGGCAATCACAGTGGGGGACGGGGGGGCAGCTGTGCCTATGGGAAGAAAGAAATGGGTCAGTGTTCCTTGCCATGTGCTCAGTAAAAACGATCCCTAAGAATAGCTCTGGGGCCTTTAGTGCCTGCTGTGCTGAGAGGCTTCCCATCAGCTGTTGGTCATCTCTCCCTGTGCTGCTGGTGTTCCTGCCTCCTGTTTTCACACTGCAGAACGGCAGTGTTTATTGGGACAGGTTGTCTTTACCTGCCTCCCTGGCGAGGAGTGGCACAGCTCCTTTTATGTTTGTTTAGACTGTCATCAAGACTCTACTCTTGGGATTAAAATATTCTCTTGTATCTTTTAATATGTTTGTATACTCGTATACTATATGTTCGACATCTTCGTTGTTGTTGTTAGTATTATTTTTCTTGTTCATTAAACAGGTTGAAGTTTTTTTTCAAGCTCAAAGTCTCTTTCCCAGGTTGCCCTGTTATCTTCCCCTGGGAAGGTGGTGGTGGGGTCACAGAGAATGTCTGTCAAAGTTTAGTGGCCAGCCCAACCTTAAACTTCGACAGCTATACAGTAGTATTTTGTAAATGGTAATTTTACTTCCTTTTTTTTTTCCTAAATTCTGCCACTCTTTTGCAGAAGGTGTGCTCAATTATGCTGAGTTTTAAGAATTTTAGAGATCTAGATGAGTCTGGTGAGGGAGTGTCTATCTTGTTATTGCCAGTAGTCTGCTGTTAAAGTTTGGGTCATTTCTATTTTGAGCTCTGAGCTTGGTTTTATTTGGCAATTAGGATGAAACACATTTAATTCTCTGCAAGTAAACTGTAAGTAATTATTAAGCACTTTAGAACTTTAATGTGGATATTATGCAATGTCTTGTCGTTGACAGATACTGGGAGGACAAATGAACCAGAGATAGTGATGCACTATTTTGATAACAGCAGTGAATCTGGATTTGTAGAGAAAGTCAGTGATTTTTGTTAGAACAGCTTACTAAATAGGAAAACAGGTGGCAGAATGAGATGTCCTCAAAGTATGAGGAAAGGCTTGTGCAATGGAAGGCTAGCCTGTTTTTCCCAGCTGAATTAAGCTGAATTCTTTGTAGCCTACTTGTTGGGTGACTGTTCATTTGGGAAATGTTAGCAACTCCATGGATGGATGGATGTGAATAAATTGCTATAATGAAATTAAGAGCGCTGGAGACTTTCAGGATAGCATACAGATCTCAGGAGAAATCTCAGTGATGTTTGCTCTTGTTGGGAATGCCATTGGATCTGATGTATGTGTAGTGCTTTTGAAAATTTGATTCAAATTCTATTTTTTGGAATGCTGCTTACGTGATGACCGTGCATTATTCTATTTGTATGCTACTCCTGTTAGAAATATATTCCACATATTGGATCTATATGAATACTGAAACACTTTTTTCCTGATACCTTTTACTCATGTATTTCAGAGCAGTTGGCATTTATTAGGGGTTTTGCTGAAGACAGTGGCAGTCACTGAAGTTAAATTCTTCTGTAGAAGTGGGTGGTTGTGGCAGCTGTGGCTGCAGAGGCAAGGATTCCTTTCGTAGTTATCCATGTTGTACAGGGAACATTTTAACTTTGTTGTCGCATTTGGCCAATTATACTTACTCAGTTCTCGGACAATTCTGTAAAATATGTACATTTGGAAGTCAGTTTGGAAGAAGTCTTAATGTCTACAATGTTTTACATTGCTGGATTCATGGCAGCACTGAGTAGGGAGCTTCTACAAAATGACCTTTTGTGCATCATTCTTAGTCTTTTGATCCATTTGGTCAGAAAAGCGATATGATAGATCATGAACTTCCACAGGGAGCAAGGCGGTCACCAGTTGTTGTCAGGCACAGACTGAAAGGCTTGATGTTTTTTGTCATGGAAACCTGCTTACTGGTTTAGGTTTTTCCAATGTAGGTATAGAAGTAAAAGCATATATAGTATTTTTACCCCAACAAAGTTTCTTCTTTGTTACTTTTCTGTCAGTGTGTCTTGGGTTTCTTACCTAGGCCATAGCTTCTGATATTTCCAGCTACTGTAGTCTTTTCATTTGTCATGGTCTGTCAGTTAATACCAGTGATTCAAATTGCATTAAAATAAAAGCTTGATGTCAGTAATTTTATTTACATGTAAGCCTGTCTAGGTCTCCTTATGCTTGTGTATTAAAGACTTCAAGCACTTAGCTTTTGTATTGTACCATTTTATTGAAGAAGTTGCCTATGGTTATTATGGTCACATACTGTACTTGAAGACCTGAATTTGACTCCTAAGTATCTTGTGGTCTTGGTGCTTTTTTGGACTGTTTTCTAAAATTATTGGTTGGAATGAAAGTAGTAGATTGATTTTTTTTTTTTTTGTTAAAAATCACTAACATTGGTATAATGAGAGCTCTGTAATTATTTTTGATGTGCTTCCAAATCTTACAGGTTTTAGACCTATCTCCTCGAACCATGTTCCTTCAATGAAAATATTTACACTGTTTCAACTGGAAGGTCAATTATTCATAACGTGCAAACTGGACATGAGATAGTGCTTTGCAGTAGCTATTAATCTGGTGATGACCTGATTCTTGTAGAATTGGAAGGGATTTGTGTACAGTACAAACTGAATAGGGTAAATTTCAAAAATGTCTAGCGATTTAAAATGTTTCTTGGGTATGACTTAAGATGTTCAGAAGCTGCACAGCATTTCTTGAAATCTTGGCCCTTTTTAGCCTTCCATAGTGCTATCAATGCCAAAATGCTTCTTAGAGATCTTTTTAATCGTAGAATGGTTTGGGTTGGAAAGGACTTTGCTTGGCTCCAGTGTCTCCCTTGATGTGACGGGTCTTTCCAGTCCAGGCTGCAAAGCGGTGAAATGGTTCCACAAGGGCACCTCAGGCTCTGGGGGAGTCTCTTCCTTCTGCAGGTCCTTGCTGTTGTGAGCTTCCATTCTTCTGCATCATTGGTCCCCCTCCCTTCTGTCTGGTGGGGATGTTTCTGGCTCTTGGGCTGCAGTTTGTAGGTCCACTGCAGAATGTGGTTGGAACCAGCTATCAAACTCCTTCTCACCAATTTCTGCAGCTCAGTCATCTCCTGCAGGAGGTCCTTCGCCTGAGTACACTTTTCTGCAGTCCGATCTGCTGCCTGTCCCCACCCCAGAAGAAAGGTCCAGGCATTTCCTGCACTTCTATGGTCTGCATTGCCACCTCCCTTCAGCAGCTCCATCTAGGTGGAGGCACCAGCCACTGCTGGGGTAGGAGGTGCAGACCTCGCAGATGGAGCCAGTTGGGAAGAGCCAGTTGGGAAGAACCAGTTGGGCCACCTGATGAGGAATCGTGTGTTTACCCACTGAGTTTTGTCATGTTTAGCTGTGAGCTATCTTTGAGAGAAACTTGAGGCTTTTCAGCTTTATTTGGGGGATGTGGTGTAACTGTTATCAAGTTCATTCCCAAGCCATTATAGTTTGCATTGCAAAAATTCCTTTTTGAATACTGTGATGTTTAATGTATAATGTTAAAAGTCTACTATATTCTGTTTTGGAGAGTTTCATCTTGTAGAGGAAGAACAGAGAAGGCTGATACTGAGTGAAAGAACAGGTCTTGTTCAAGCACAGGATTTAGATCTGTTTTTATAGAGTGGTGTTCTGACTCAGGACTCTTTATCTCATAGGGCCAAGCAATACCCAAATGTTTTATGATATCCTAAAAAATTGTTCCCCAGACAAAGTTAAAAAAGGCTGTTACATGTCTGTAAATTTCACAATATTAGATTAGCATGAGATCTCCCTTTCCTGTCTCTAACTGTGGTACTTCGGAGGACTGTATAGCTCTGTTTGCCGTGTCTGTGATGTCTGGGCATCTACCAAGAAAGCCAAGAAATGAACCAACTTGTTACTTGTCAAGGTACTTATGTATGACCTGAACATCTGTCTTCCGTGTGTTTTGTAAAGTTGGTTCAATGTCCACAGGCAACTGTGAGTGTAACTCATTACCACTGTTCTGGGACCAGAATGGTACATAGAATCATAGAATCACAGAATTGTCAGG
>NW_009694551.1:0-1159 GCF_000703405.1 Apaloderma vittatum
CGCACCCGCGGAATGGAAGGTCCTGCCCGTGGTCCGGGCTTCGGGAGGGGGATGCTGCAGACGGCTTCCGGGAGCCGAGGGGATTCCCGTGAGCTGTCCGCTTCTTGCAGGTGGGGGGGAATTTAAAATACGGTATTGCGTTCAACTTGCACATGGTTAAACGAAATGGACTCAGAATAACGCGCAACCCTGCTAAAAGCCAGATAGAGAGCAGAAGAAGGAGCGTGTGTTTGCGCGTCTAATTCGAGTGTGAGAGCCGCGCACTGGGCACAGTCACCTTTCAACGATCAAACTTACTGTGCAGTTTCCTAAAGCCTAATGACCTCCGGAACTGGTTCCCCGACAGCCGCTAACGGGATGACCACGGCACCAGTCACACCAGTGGTCAACAGGAGAAAACAGTTTGCAGTCGTTTTCCCTGCTGGTGTAACAGCTTACAAAAAGCTCTCAAATCAGAGTAAAAAGGACCTGAAGGGGACAACTACGGAAAAAAAACAAACAAAAAAAAAAAAAACAAAAAAAAACCCCAAAAAACAAAAACTCCGGAGCACCCGTTGCTCGTGTGTGTGAGGGGCTGAGCAGCGCCGGCCACCGGGGTGGGACCAGACTCGGGTGTCCCACTTGGCACCCCCTGCCCTGATGCAGCCCCCTCTGCCGCCCAGTGCACGGCTCTAACTAGTGTTCCTGCCTGCAGTCGGGTCTTCCCTTCGTGAGTCACCTCGACGTGAGCGGGAGAGATGTCTGGGGGAATCCTGGTTACCTTCTGGACGCCTTTTTCCCAAAACGCGTGAGAAATCCGTTAAACTAAAGACCTAGCGAGGTTGCAAGTCGCCCTTTGCATCCTCATCCCCAAAGAGCACAGGCTGGGGAAACTTGAAGAGACTTCAGCCCGATGGGAATGACAGCTCACCATCGAGGAGCGTTTAGAAAATTTGGAGGAGGCAGTTAAACTGGCCAAACAAAGAGGTTTTGATTTTGATTTAGGGGCATTTTTTTCCCCGGAAAATAATATCGATTCTGAGCGGGTTTGCAGAAAAAGGGGTAAATCAGGCGATAAAGGAGTACGTCTCAGCCGCATGCTCCCAGAAGAGTACGTGCGCCTGCTTACACAAATGACTCAGACAACAGTATGGCAGGACAGAGCTCCGCTGCCCCCCTC
>NW_009694551.1:1187-2823 GCF_000703405.1 Apaloderma vittatum
TGTGCAGAGTGCTTAGGGGTCCTCCGGGGAGGTGGGATGCTGTGAGCACTACTGGCGTCAGCTTCACCGTCGGGGCTCCCTCGGGAGGTGACTGGGGCGTGAGAGTGGGCACTGCAGTTTGGGGCGGCAAAGAGGCAGGCTGACCCCGGGCGGGGGAGGCTGAGCGCTGCCGGCCGGGCTGAACGTCCCCACCCTGGCCACCGTCTGGGCGCTGCCGGCACTTCATTCGTTGTGCCCCGACTCCGTCGGGATCCGGGCGCACCGGGACGGCTTCTGCCTCGCTCGAGGCATGAGGCTACTTGAGGGTCGCGCTCCGAGATGCAGCCTCGCCCCTCCCCTGTGCGAAATACCGGCATATGTGGTCACGTTCACGAGCGTGCAAGGTATTAGACGGGCTGGTGTGTCCACTCAATTCCAGGCTGCCTGTGAAAGGCGGGTATTCAACCCCTCCTAACCCCGGTATGTCACTAGTCCTCAGCCCTGTGGGGACACTCACTCTGGCTCTGAGCCCTCTTGTTCTGGACTTCATACCCTCTGAGGACTGATCCTGGAGCTCTCACTCAGCCCAAACTTCCCTGGAGTCGAGAGGAATGAGCCGTTTCAGCACTTTTGAGTGTTTTCGCAAGTCAGGACGCAGTTAAGGAATGGACGATTGTGGAGTTGTTTTGCTCCGACTCGCCAAAGTGCCCGCTGAAGACGGGCTTGGAGGCAGGAGGCATGCTCAGAAGTCCTCGCAGTTCTCGGAAGGTTGTGCCTTGTTTCAGTGTTTACTCCCCGTACTGCAAGTACCACCAGAATGCAACTTCAGTGCTTTGCGGTTAATATTTTTTTGCCCGAGGTCTATCACCAGCATTAATTGTCCCAATAAATTGAGATATAGTGTGCATAATGCAATGTAACAATATGGTTATATTCCACGTGTATGACTTAATTAAGCTATTTGCAGCCTGATGCTGCAAGTCAACGGGTGTGCAAGTGGATTAACAATGTACAGTTCTCGTATCCTCAGGATGGTGCATAATTACTTTACTGGCGGTACATATCAATTTTTGATGATTGCAGAACACATGCTCACTTTACCAACAAGCGCTTTAATAACTCTCCATTGTGTTTTTAAAAAGCGTTGTCTGGAAATATTTGGAAGGCTCTGCAAACAATGTTCGAGGTTCGTAGTGCGAGGTTTAGACCTGATCTATATTTGATGAAGTGCAAACGCTATGGTGCAGAGCCCGTCGCTGTCTGTCCGGTCCCCGCTCCCGGGCTCGGCAGAGGGGAGCGGAGCCAGGAGGGCAGGGTGCGTCGAGGCAGGGCGGTGAGGCCTCCGTTCCGTCCCCAGGGAGGGAGGCGTGCAGAGACGGGGGGGGGCACCGTGCCCCAACACATGCTCCGACATTTGCGAGAGCAATAATGCAATTAGGAAACTCGATTACAGGGCGGCGGCGAGGCTGAGGGAGCTCCGGGTCTTTGTTCCCAGGAAGATGGCGCCAGGGTCTGGCCGGCGGGATTCAACGTGCGCCTCTCCAGGCAAAGGTGGAGGGGGACGAGTGCCGACCTTTCCGGGGGCAACTTAATTTCTGCGCGTAATCGTGTTGGGGAGGCAGGTACCATCCATCAGAGCGAGTTCCCCACACGGCGC
>NW_009694552.1:0-3857 GCF_000703405.1 Apaloderma vittatum
CCCCCCCCTCCCCGCGCCAGTTGTTTGGTTTGTTCTTTTGTGGGGTTTTAGGTTTTTTTTTGGGAGGGGGTCTTTAACTGCCGGTGGGGGTGCCCCGGTTGCTGAGGCTGTCGGTGTCTCCTCAGAGGCGCTGCCCGCCGCCATGTTTGTCCTGGGGTAGAGATGACTGACACGGTGAGAATTCCTCCCTGGCAGTTTGAAAGGAAACTGAATGAATCCATTGCTGAAGAGCTGAACAAGAAATTGGCCAACAAGGTAAAGTACGGGTCACGTACAGGTTGATGCGGGTATCGTAAGGTCCCTGAGCATTTCTGCCTTTTACAGGCTGGGGGAGCTGGGGGAATTGGGCCTGGAGAAGAGACGGCTCCAGGGAGACCTTATAGCGGCCTGCCAGTACCTTAAGGGGGCTTCAGGAAAGCTGAGGAGGCCCTTTTTACAAGGGAGTGTATAGGACAAGGGGTAATGGTTTCAAACTGAAAGAGGGTAGATTTAGATGGGATATTAGGAAGAAATTCTTTTCTGTGAGGGTGGTGAGGTTTTGGAACAGGTTGCCCAGAGAAGTTGTGGAAGCCCCATCTCTGGAAGTGTTCCAGGCCAGGCTGGATGGGGCTTTGGGCAACCTGGTCTAGTGGGAGGTGTCCCTGCCCGTGGCAGGGGGTTGGAATTAGATGATCTTTAAGGTCTCTTCCAACCAAACCATTCTGTGATTTGTTCCAAGTGAGACGTGTGGGCGAGCTGTTGGAATAGTTTCCAGGTGAAGGCCATCCAGGGCAGCAGATATTAGAGACTGTAAACAAAGAGTTGGCTGTACATCATCTCAAAGGGGGCTCTCTTTCTCACAGATAGTGCTGTAACAGGAAGATACTGAGATGCCAGATGAGGCAGGGGTGCATGGAAGAGAAGCAGGAGTAACTGCTGGTTCGTGTTAAGAGCAGCAATCCGAAACATGGGCTAAAAAATGGATGCAAACTACTCCGTCCAATAGAGGAATTTTAAAAAGACAAAGTAAATAATTTGTAGAATTGTAATACTGGAAGAGAAATGAAGGTGTTAGTAGTTGACTTGATCAGTGCTAAGTACTTGAAATACAGTGTGGCAGTTAGAAGTTGGTGTTAGGTGCAGGATATAAAAAAGTGCACTGTTGTAGACCAAGAGGTCACAGCTGCGCTGTGCAGCCCCGGAGGCTGTGATTAACATAGAGCTTTCAGTGCAAGGCAGGTGCAAAACTTGAAATGCAGCTTGTGAACCTGAATGGAGCTCAAAAGAGCAACCTGAAGTGATCGAGGATTGTGAATAGCAGATTATAGAGATGGGTTATGAAAAGCAAAAGTCTTCCCTTGTCCACTGATGACTGATAGGTACCTTAAATTTTGTACGCTCTGAAGCTGACTGGGAAGTAGCAGAGCAATGCAGAGTTCTTCTCATCTTTCCACGGAACTAATATAATTTAAGACAAATGCAAGCCTAGAGGTTTCTGAGAGTGTAACTCTAGTAAAAAGTATGTTTAGCCTTTGGACAAGCTGTGGGGCTGGTAACTGGTGGCTGTGGGTAATTGTTTTCTATCTTGGCAGGTCAGGTTCTCGCTCAGCTGACAACTACCTCAAGGGTTCCTGTTTGTAGCAGTGCTCTTTCCAGTGCCCATGAAAACATATTCAAATAAGTTGAGGGTTCCTCTAAAAAGCAGTGAGGTTTGGGCTGGAACTGTTGAAGGGAGTGTACAAAAGCAGCCTCCCTCCCATCTTGCCACCCTTCTGTTTCTTGCCTTTTTTTTTTTTTTTGGCCTTTTTTGGCCTTTTTTTTGCTTTTTTTTTTTTCTTCTTTTTATTAAAAAGGTGTGTGTTGTGTATAAACTTGATGGTTTGCTCCATTTAACCTAGTGCGTTGCTTGATTTACTACTTTTTAATTATTATTTTCCTTTGATCAGGTTGTATACAACGTCGGCCTCTGTATCTGTCTATATGATATCACAAAGCTGGAAGATTCGTACATATTCCCTGGAGATGGAGCATCCCATACCAAAGGTATGTGCTCATTTTCAGTTATGTAGTGTTGCATAAGGTTAATGCCCTGGAAGTGGAAGCTAAGTTCAGTTGTTAGGGAAAGTAAATTTAAAGGAACTTACTGAAGTTCATAGCCTTACCTCTGTTCCTGTTAGGAGGGCAAGAGAAGCGTGGCAGAAGTCTCTTTTCTTTGGGTTTTTTTTGGGGGGTGGGATACAAATGCAGCTTTAAATAGCCAGCCCTGTTTGCCTTCTCCAGCAGTCCGTCTCTTCTACAATCAGAATCATAGGTGTGGGTCAAGGAAGGGGTTAATTTGATTTAAAATGATTGGAAATCTGCACATAGAAATAAGTTATCTTGATTATTATACATTTCTGTAGTGTGTATTTTTTTCTTTTTGAAGCTTATTTTCCCTAGCTGGAACGTTGAAACATGTTTCTACATATAGCATTTGCACAGCATTTGATGCTGTTTTCCTAGCTGGAAGTTTCACTACGTTTTCGTTTGAGACTTAGACAGATCTGGTTCAGCATACATTTCTAGTGACTTTCTTTTTTAAAATGAGAAATGACTGATTTCTCTATTTTGACTTGGCAAATCTGAGTAAAAACTGGAAGTAAATGCGTAAAAGCAAATTTTATATATTTTTGTAAGTCAAAATAAGTTTTTCTTAAACTGGGAAGAGATGTGTTTTTCTGGTTTCCGTTTTCAATGTGGAAGAGTAGCTTAAGCAAATGAGATGTTTCCTGTTAGAGAGGAACTGGTCTGACTGTACATGGCTGCCCTTGTCTAAATTTTCACTCCAGTAGAGATCACTCCCTGCAAATAAAAGATTCTCTAATAGTGAAGGAGGATGGCAGACTTTCCTCCTTACTTTAATCTCCATTCAGCTTCTTAACTTTGGGTTACTCCTTGAACTGAAACAAGAGAATATATTCTGTCTGAGCTTGGAAGAAAGTCTGCTTTCAGAATCTGGGCTAGCACTTTGATAAATCCTGCTGTGTCTGATAATAGTTCTTTCTTTAATGTACTGCCTGATTTTATGTAAAAGAGGAGCACTGAGCTAAAACGATGTCACATTGCTCTTAAGTATGATTTGGCTAAGATTTTCTTAGTGTAGCATTCTTAAAATTGCAAATGCTGAATGTTTAGTTAGAAACATGTTACTTAGCCTGGATAAAAGATCTGGTTACAGAATCGTAGAATATGTTGGGTTGGAAAGGACCTTTAAAGGTCATATAGTCTAACCCCCCTGCAGTAAGCAGGGACAACGTTAGAGAAACTTATTTACTCTCGTAACAGTTGATAACAAGTATTTCATTTAAAGAAAATACAGCATTGCTGACAGACATAAAAGGAGCAGAAGCATCACAAAAAAGTATTTCAGCTGGTACACTTGGCCTTGAAGCGTTGTGCAGGAATGCTCACGTCGTAACTTAAGCAGAGGCCCTGCTCCATGTTCTTCATCTCCATGTTCTTCATCAGAGTTTCATTCTGTGAACTTAAACTCTTCTAAGACTGAGGAGCAGAGAACAGGGCACTGCTGATCAGCTGCTGTCAGAATTCAAACAGTTAGGAGTCAGAACTCTGTATTTCTGTATTTCTGTTTAATGAGTGCCTGTGAGGAAATTGTAAAAGGAACTGGGTAAGCATTTTGGAGGGTATATAGGATGTGAGATTTTGTTTTAATGGCTGCCACCCAGTGGAAGGAGTATAGTTCACTAACATGGACATAACATTAATGATCTGTTTTCTTTTAAGTGCATTTCCGCTACGTGGTCTTCCATCCCTTCCTCGATGAGATTCTGATTGGACAGATTAAAAGCTGCAGTCAGGATGGCGTTCACGGTAAACTG
>NW_009694553.1:0-20485 GCF_000703405.1 Apaloderma vittatum
CCATGGACAACTCACTGTCTACTAGGACTCCTGATCTTCAGATAGTTTATTGCCAGGGGTTAGGACTGGGCTAGCCACTAAAGGCTGGCAGATGCTCTCTATCCCTCTTGCACCCCAAACGGGAGGGGGCAAAGGGAACAAGGCAGAGACTTACAAATTGGAAAAGAAAACTAAAACCAACTTTAATAAACAGTAATAGTACTAATAAGGAAATAATGAAAGTAATGAACTGATGTTGCAGAGCCGGAAATGCCAGGGAAGTCCCAGGCTCAGCAGCAGAGGGGGAACTGGTCACAGGAGCTGGATTTTGGGAACTCTAAATCAGGATCAAAGGCAGAAGAACAGATGGAGTCCTCCTTGTATGCTGGCCATTGAAGAAGAGGGAGAGCAAGAACAAAAAGCCTTTCTGCATCTCAGTCCCTGGCAGTAGCTGTAAATGTCAGCGTTATCACCTCTAGCGATACAGACACTGTTACAAAAACATGCTGTTAACATCAGAAAGTGAGGTCTCTCAGAAGAGGCTAGGCTGAAATGTAAAATCACTGAACAGAGAATTGGTTCTGTTCTAGCTCAAACCAGGACATTTGTGTACTAAGAGACTTAGAATTTCTCATTCATAAAATTCAATATGCTCAGAAGGACCCTCATCAAACTTTTAGCA
Organism: Apaloderma vittatum; assembly: GCF_000703405.1. NCBI lineage: Eukaryota > Metazoa > Chordata > Aves > Trogoniformes > Trogonidae > Apaloderma > Apaloderma vittatum. Next base: position 662 of record NW_009694553.1, read on the forward strand.
TCCTCTGTGTTCTGGGGCGCAGCAACTTCTTTTGTATCAAAAGCCATCACTGTGTATTTCTGAGGCATTTGCTGCTATCTTTGTCTGACACCCTTGTGCTCTTTGTTTAGAACAGTCAGCAATTGGTGCTTATCATTTGTATAGATCTTGGCTACTTCCAGGCTTGAGAGTCATAGTTCATGTAAGAGTTCTTTTTTTCTTGAAGCTGTCAAAAACTCTGATCATACTCATTAAACTTGTCTGAATGTTTTGCAGTTCTTAGTATGATTTGAAGATACAGGGACGTTCCTCTCAGAAGTCTGTTTATACTTGAGGTTTTCGGAGAAGCTTTTTTTGCTCATTTTGCCCGCCTGTGAAGGTGTGGCCTTGTATGGCACTGCCAGAAAAAAAGTCTAGGTAGTGGCATTTGGGGTTTAATTTCTACAGTGCGAGTAGACACTAGACAACACATCTCAGAGTTTGTATACCCTGGGCACCACACTTCAAAAGTTCACATGCAAGTGGTAACCCGTGTATATGTAATAAAAATGGGGAAAACCCCAATTGTCTTCAGGTTCCATATTCAAAACTAAGGCAAGAAAACCAGCAAACCTGAAGAATTTTGTTACAGTAAGCAAAGTATATATATAAATGTTACTCTTGACAAAATCTGACTATGCAGCTGGAAATTCTAAAGCTATAAAGAGGTAGACCATGAGAAGGGTAAGAAAATGTTTTCCCTTGCTTAGTCTTTACAAATCCTGACTCAGCTGCTAAATCCCCAGATATCATATTGAAAGTGAGTAAAGACACAGAATTGGGCTTCATATTTTTAAGCAGTAGGTTAAAGGCAAAGTATTTTAAACACTTTGAAATTATTACTGTGTTCAAACTTTATAAGTTCTCAGTGTTCTGAGATCCTTTATTGTGCTTAATTTATTTTTTTAAAACTTTTTTTTAGGCGTAATATTATTGAAGCTGTGTATAGTAGGCTGAATCCACACAGAGAGAATGAGGGGGTAAGTTTCCTTTTTGATTTGTACACCTCTTTGTTAATAAGAATCTTGAAGTAGTGTCATACATTAAGTAAAAATATACATCAATGTCAATAAAGTATTAAAACCACAAAATATGTATTGTAGCATACAGTTAATTTTGACATTGTTTTGGATGGATCTTAAATAACATCCTCAAAAAGACAGCAAACTGGCACCCAATTCTGAAAGACTTGTTAAAATTTAATTGACGGCTTTTTATTTAGTCAGACCTGTGAGGCAACAATGCAGGGTTTTTCTAAATTATAGTTTATTATTATAAAAAATTATGGTCATCGTATTCATTACTTAAGTAGCTATTATGTCTACTGTCCAGAAATCTAGTAGAAGAAGGGGCAAACAGCAAACATGCGTCCTCTTGTCCTTTAGAAGTGTGGAAGACCTTGGTATACTGAATTTAAAATACGAGACTAATATTTACTTTTTGTAGAGTTTATACTGTCTTCAAATATCCCATGTGCAATGGTGAAAGAAAGTGTGAAGTGGTTTTAGTTTACTTCAGTTTTGATTTCTAAAATGGCTTACAGTCTTCTGCCCAGTTCCTAATAAGTTGAATTTTAAATAGTATATTGAAACATGAATGAAATATTCATTATTAGTGGTTCTTAATATTACTATAAAGAATAATAACTGGTGTTCGTATCAGTTGCGTTAAATGTGTTAAAAAAAAAAAATTTGGAAAACTAAAGAACTGCTTGTACACATTATTTCCTGTACAGTTTATGTGAATTAAGCCATGAAGGTACCATTCGTCTAGTAAATACTTCATTGTATTTTTTGTCTTCTGAGAGTGCTACAAAATCCTCAGGTAGTCATTACAATGAATGGTGTTGAGGAGATGTCAACTTCTATTTTCAGTGCTTTGAAATGATCAGTAGCGTTCCTTGAGATTGTGAATATACAGTCTCACCACAATGGCTATTAGGATTTTCTCACTATCATCTTTTCTTACCTACCTATATTTGGTTTATTCTCTTAAATTAGAAAGCTTGTGTAGGTGGAAGGGGCTGTTATTCTGTTGGAGTACAAATAGGGATGAAATATCTAACTTTTTTATTTTTTAGGATTTGTACCTTTTTCTAGTTTGAAAGTGCTAGAGTATACATTTTTCATCTGACTTTGAGCAAGTTCTGCCACAGTACCCTGAAACAAGCTAGACAGAATTTTCCTTTTTCAGCTTCTTTAGTACTTCAGGAAACTGCACCTCTGTCAGCCTGCTACTTTACATTTTCAACCATAATTTTGTTTTGGGGTAAAGTTATTGGTGAAAGTGGTTTATTTGAAGATTACAACATAGGCTGTGTAAGTTGTTTTGTGGTTTGTTTGTTGTTTTTTTAAAGAAAGTTTGTCTAATAGTAACTTTCTAGAAATACCACATACCGTAGTTGCATTTATGATGTATCTTTTCTAAGTCCAAATTTTACTTTTCAGTAGCCATGCAAGCTAGCTGAAAGTCCTAGCATATTCCTTGTTGCATAGTCCTTGCTGAAAGTCCTGTACTACAGGATCCTTTTGTGTATTGACTGCTGCCATGAAATTATAATTTAGAATGAGGTCACTGAACCAAATACGCAAGTTAGTCCTAAAAGAATATAGCTTTAACCCTTATTACCATTAGTAGCTTTGACCTTTATTGCCTTTAGAGTCCCTGGATGGTTGTTTTGAGTCCTTTTAATATGGCTTCTTGAGTATGAAATGTGAGCAGTACACTCGAGTTATTGTAAACTTGGACTTCTGTTGGTATTTGGTGCAAATGTCCATAATGATTTGGGTGCTGTGTTTTAAATGCACTGGATTAAATTTTAGTTTGGTAGGACGAGATTTCCTGGTCAGTACCTTTTCTTCTTTCCATCCTAAATGATTCTGACCCAGAGTGACCTGGATGAAGGACACAATTCCTGTTTGCACTTTCCCAGCCAGTAGGAATTGCTCTCTTCTATCCTTAAAGTGAGTGAATCTAGTGGGCGTCATCTCTGAGGTGATGAAAACACAACCTGTTTGCTAGTCTTACTCAGTTCCAGGTACATATGTCGTGATCCCTTAGTCTTTTGACCAGAGTACTCTAGTGCACAGGGAGGCTGAAAGGGAAGGAAGCTGTTCAGTTACTCAAGGTCAGACTCTGCGCAATGTCTACATACTGTGGTAATGTTGCTACACTTAAACAGGAAGCAAAGGTCAGAGGGAAACGTGGAGTAGGTTGTAGTGATGGCATTTCCAAGTGAGACGGAAATCTAATAATGCTCCTCTTTAAACACGTGTAAAGGAAGAGCAGGTCTTCATACAAAAAAATTAGGAACCGCAGAGACAGATGCTCGGTCTGCAGAGCGTGAAGGGGCTCTGACTTGCACTTGGAAGCCTTTCCCCATGTGTAGTCAGCAGGGTACCTGTGTCTGCTGAAGGTGGGCGTGGTGCGGAATACTGCTGGTGCTAACTGGCAGGCCTGCCTGTGGCAGTCGTCTTCCTCTGACGTTTTTATGTAAGGCTAGAGCCGTTTTTTTTTAACTGAATAAAAAAATAATGGAATTAACTGCTAAATTATTAGTGCACGTGAATAAAATTTTTTTTAAAAGCAACACAACACAAACAAAACAAAACCAAAAATACCCAACCAGATTAACTTTTGCAATTGAGAACATGGCTTCCATTTAAAGAGTATACTTGTTAGCATTGCACAATTGAAACTAGTTGCCCTGAGTTACTGTGAACTGGATCATAATAGCTTTGCAGATAAGTTCAAAGAAAGTGTATGAACCAAAACCGAAGTCATATCCTTTTTCTAGATTAGCTTTGCTTTTGTGCAGCACTGTAAAGATTTCAGTTGATGTTGTGCTTAGGGTATTTTTGTCATTCAAGCTAGTGATTGTAGAGTAACCTCTTCTGATTCTTCACATGTGTATTTTCTAAGAATCCTTAGCATAGAGCCTAGATAAGGAGATGTGTAGAGTGAGAGACTGAGGAGTGTTCACACATCAGTAGTGTGGCTTCAGGGTATAGCAGTCATAAATTTTCTTTTAGGCATCTCAGCAGACTACAAGTATTTCAGAAATCCAGGGCTGGAAAGACCTCTGGATTGGGGTCATAGAGAACAACTTTGCCAGTGTTTGAGGAGAAGGACTTCTGCTATAAATGTGGCTTCTGCCTTTACAAGTGTGAGTGAAATCATAGCAATCTGTTATGTATTGGGACTTTCAGATCTTTAAAGGGAAATTTCAAAACTTTTTCATAGCTGAACAACTGTTACCACTCTAATGTTATAATACCACCAAGTCATTGTTCCAGTTAACACGCTAAAGTATTACTCTTTCTCCAATGGCTCTACTGCTTTGACCATTTATTTACTTTTTTTTAATATGCTCCTACAGCTAGGAGACTACTTGGGTGTATATGTATCCTTAAACACAAAGAACAGTGTTAAATTTACAGTAGCTATGTTAATGGTTTCTGGCATTTGTTTAAAGCTGTGTATATTTTTGAAACCAATCATATTTCTCTCTTGCTTTTACTAATACTATGGCACTTCACTAAATCAAATGTATGTCATTAAAGGCTGCTACAGATAATTTTTAAAATGTAAATGGACATAATTCTTACACCCCCAAACATTGTAAATTCTGTCCCTAATATGTAGCAGTCCTTTTTACATATAGAATTTAACAGAGCAGAACTTGTGTAGAAATTGTGAATGCTTGTGTTAACTATAGCTGGCACAATTATTCTTTTTGTGGTTAGTAGCACTAAGTTGAATTTTGAATTAGGTCATGAAGGGAGACAAATGCCAACTTGCACAATATTTATCGTTTGCGGCGGCCTGTTCTTGCCACACATTGTTAGAGGTCAGCGTTACGTAAGGTGTACGTATAGTGTGTAGTATATGCAAGAGCTAGTTTCTGTCCTACTGTTTTGGGGGTTTCTTGTCTGAGGGAGCACTGAGGGAGACAAGGGAAGCACAAAGAAGCCTGCCATCAGACAGGGTGCAAAGCAGGATATGAATTTGAATATCAAACACTAACAGCACTGTTACTTCGTCTCCTATCAGCATTTAAATTCTTTAGGAGTCTCAGGGCTGCAATTATGTTGCTTATGGATTTTACTCTTCAGTGTTGCATGGGAGCAAAAGTATTTTTGAAGATCTGAATATTGTGAAATGAGGAGGTTCAGGAGGGTATTTGTGAATGTGAACCTGAGGGCAAAAGTGGTGGGATGGAGGAATTACGGAATTTAGATGCTCTCTGAAGTTTAAAAAGCTGGAGTTCTTCAGCTGTGTTGCCTTATTTAATATTACCTAGATAATAAATAAATAGCGGGAGTTTTTTTGTCAAAACCTAAGAAACAGGATACATCTGTAGCCTCATCTTGATGCCCTAAGTTTTCACTTTGTGCTCATGAGGCACTACAACAGTCCTGCTTCGTAGATTAAAACTATCTGCTTTAACTTGCTTCTCATTGGACTCTTGAAGAGCTGTCTGAGTATGAAAAATGCTAGTACATGGGATTGCAAAGATGTCAAAGACCAGCAAACCACAGTGGAAAAATATGTCTCTATTTATGCAGCAAATTAAGCTTAGAGGGAAAGCGTTGTATGTGGAAACATTCATTTTTGGTGGTTAAATTGTTCACTTTTTAATTTAGACTGTGCTAATCAGTCTTGGGACTTCTATTCCAGCAATGTTACAGCATCCAAAAATCTTACTGAACCCAAGATACTGTTTTAATACTGCTGTTAAGCTTGTAAATGAATGACTGCAATACTTGTAGTTTATGAAGCTTTTGGACTAGATGACAATAAAATGAGGTCAGCATAAGAACGAGGCCGTCTACATTTTCCCTCTAATGTATTGCAAAATCTTCCAGCTTCTAGCGATACAATACCGTTTGTCTAGCTTAATAACTTGCTGGATATTAATTTAAAATGTACTATTCCCTTAAAGCAGCAGTACTGCTGTAGGACTTGAAAGTTAAGATACCTAATATCAGCATCAGAGCACTGTAATTACAGATGTGCAAGTCTTAAAAAGAAAAAAAAAAGAATCGAAACAAGCAAAAAAAAATCCCAATTTTTTCAACAGAAGGCTTGTAGCCAAGTAAGTGGTTTGTAAACTTTAATCAGTGCTCATTACTCGGATTTTGTGCTGCAGGTTGTTAGATTTGGCTTTAAATAACTGTTCTAGGCAATACGCACATCTGCCAAAAATAGCGTCTTCCATTGTTCAAACACCGCCACACGTGATGCTGATAGGTGGCCGCTTGTTTCTGTTACGGCAGCTTCGTGCACGCAAACATCAGGGCTTGCTTTCTGAAACACTCTGAGCAGTTATTTTAATATGATACTCAGCTGAACTGCTGGCAGCTCTTTTACTATGTTTTTCACAGAACTGAGTTGCTACAGGCTGTGCAGAAATTCACAGTTAAAAATACTGACCCTGATCACTAAAGAAGCTTAAATTTTCAATTTTATTTTTTTTTCGTGACAACTGATCAAAGTTGTGGGGAGTAGCAGCTATGTCCATCAAAAGACAGTTTGAATCAAGGTGGAGTTAATTGGGAGGAGGTACTATGTTGACACTGCCTGGCTCAAAGTATATTAAAATGTTTAAAAATGCAGTTTTAAGAGGTATCATTTCTTAAATTATTGTGTTGTATAAACAGACAAACACGGATCATATTGTTTTAAGATGTATGCTGCTAATAAGGTGGTTTATATTCATATAGAGCAAAGCTGATGTTTTCTCAAAATCTGGAATTTGGTTTGTTTTTTTTACTTGGATTTGGGGTTTTTTGTTTGTTTTGAGGGGGTTGGTTCGAGTTTTGTTTGTTTTGGTTTGTTTGGGTTTTTTTCGTTCATTTTGGGTTTGGTTGTGGTTTTTTTTTGGCTGTTGTTCTTTTATTGATGTCGTTAGAAAATATTCTAGTTTAACAACTGATCTTTTTGGGGTCTTGAATCTTAAAAAAAGGACCCTGGCGAAGCCGAGGAAAGTGGAACGCAGGGAAAATTGGTGGAAGCGCTCAGGCAAATGAGAATTAATCATAGGGGGAACTACCGCCACCTCCTGGAAGAGATGCTGACTAGTTACAGGCTAGCTATGCAGGGAGAAGAGTGCACTGCTGACTCAGCTGCAGCATCTACTTCAGGTACTCATGCCGGACCCAGTGACCCCGAGCCAGACACCCCCACAGAATCCGGGAATCACCTTGCTGAAATGCAGAGCTCAAACGAAGATTCAGGGATGAATGAGATGGGTGATAAAGAGACCTAATGTTTTTCCCAGCAGCTTTAACGCTTTGCTCCACGCAGCGTTTTTTCCTTCGTTTATATCTTGACATTTGTCACATCTGTCCTAGAAGTCTGGTTTTGTTTTAGTTATTTGTACGGATTGTTTATACAAAGCTCTTTTTTTCCTTAGAAGTTCAACTACTGTGTTACGTTATAGTAATTGCATCTAATGTTGTGTAGCAAGCAGTTAACTTCTTCCCATTTGAGATCTTGATTTTATTGTTTTATTTTTTTAAAATTCTGTGATACCAGCAACAGGAATCTAACATGCTAATGCAAAGACAAATCTTAAAACTTTTTTGGAAGTACATTCTTAAATAATAATTTTTATGGTATATGTTTGCTAATTGTAAAGTAATTCACATCTTTGTTGTATCTTTTGTGCAAATTAATTGAATTATACACATTCTCTCGTCTTTTTTTCCCCTCCTAGCATTATATACTGCATGTTTGTATTTGAATTGTGTATAGTTTATATTTCAACTAAATTACAAAAGCTGTCAAGTTTTAGGTTGTCACTTATTCTTCATGAAGTGTGTTTGATTTATTTTTCCCCCCAATTTAGATTGTATTCACTATTCATCATAAATATCCGTTTTCTAGATGACTGTATTTTTAATTCCGAGGTTGTAGCATAACATATATCCAGAAATGAAAATGTACTTAGATTTAGTACCTAGTGTCAAGTTCTAAGAATTTGTGTTCAAGTGAAAATAAAGAATATGCTGTTGGAAGAATATCTGTATGCATATTGACTCTTTTAAGCAAGTAATAAACTTCCTGTGAAATGCTATCATTCTGACATGCTTTGAAACTTTTCATAGCTTGTGATATTAACTCATGATGTTCATTAGTTTTGACAAATATTTGAGTGATTTTTGGGATTGGCACATTCGTCATAATCCTCTATTTGGGCAACATTTTTCAGGTTCAAGTTAAACATCATCTGTATAAGTGAATAAACCAACTATGCTACTTAGTTTACCTTCTACCAAATCTTTTCTGTGTCTTTTGTTATATGACATGCTGTATGTACATACCTTTGGGTAAATCAGTGGTAATACTGGGGACTTAGAGTGGTGGTAACTAATCTGGAATTCTTGTGTCAGTGGTCAGTTCATAATGCAACACGCATGCAAAAATATCATTGTTCAGAATAGATACAAATTTTACTGCTCTAAAGAAAAAGAGCCTGTGGGAATTTCTTGTGGACTGGGAATGCCTCAAGTGCTGAGTTTCTTAGTATTTTATAGACTTTTTTTTTTTTAAAAGTCCATAGATGGTGTATCTATTGGTAGCCATGATGTAGTACAATTTTAGATAATGCTTAGTTTTAAGTCTTTATGCTGTAATAGCTTTACTGGATTCATGTTTTACAAAAGTGGATTCCCTCATGGTGTTGAGGAACAGAGACTGTTTATGTATGGAAGTGGGCAGGTATGCGGGGAGGGGAGAAAAAGGAAAATGTTGTCTATCTTATGCTTAATTGTACCACTGAAACCCAAAGTACAACAAAATGTTTTCATTTGTATTGGTGAGTAGTAATATTTCTCCTCTTCTTTTCCTGTAGGATGCTGGAGATCTAGAAGATCCGTGGTAGCCTTACAAATCTACTAAAATGCTTTTGATTATGAAAGGGGGAAAAAAAACACTTTTAAATCTGTTTTCTTCAATACAAGGGAAAAATTCTGGTGGATTTCCAACATTTTGTGAAATGGGCAGAAAGATATTAGAATTTTCCATCATTTATTCATTTTTGTGTTCTCTGATATTGCCACTCTTAGCATTGCCTGTACTACAGTATTTTTATCAGCCTCAGGCATACTGATTACATCCGTAATGAACTTTGGCCCTAAAAAGGAAGGAAGGAATGATTCAGCAGATCGCTGTATGTACCTGAGGTGCGTGGGATTGTAAGCGTACTCTGAAGATACACTATGGCTAAATAAAATGTGCAACACACGAGCATGAGAGAGTACAAGTAATTGTTTGAGACATTACTTATTTCACTTTACCGAGTTGAAAGGCTTTGCAGCTTTGTGGCTTGGAAATAATTTCAATTGGGCAATATGCTATCAGATGTGTTTCGTTTTGGGATTTTTTATTTTTTATTTTTTTTTTAAATTTTCCAGTTTTACCTGTATTACCAGACCGTTAGGTTTCCCTGCGGTGTCCAAATTGTGATACGTTGCCTACTGCTTGCTTTGAAGATAAGTATATTTGGCAATAATATATGAAGATTCTAGGCATCTAAAATCAGTAAGAATTTTACGCATGTGTACAACACACCCTTAAACTCTTGCTAGAGGAAATCTTTTAAAACCAAACTGATGAATTTATAGTTAGTAGTGACTTGCTTTGACATCTCTCACAGCTGCAGGTTTTTTAAAAAATGCTGAAAATTTGCCTTTATTATAATGTAAATTGTTATTATTTTTTGTTCTATATGTGGTTTTCTATAGTTTTTTGATTTTTTCAGCTTAAGATACAGACAGAAGTCTTGTGTAATATGGGTATAATTTTTAATTGTTTGCATTATTTTCAAAGTTCAAATTATCACTTTGAGATTACTATAAATACACTTAAAATTATCTATTTTAAATTAAGAAAATATTAGAGATATTTTCATGGGTTCAATGACCTTTCATTTTATAAGCAATGGGCATGGTACAGAGTGGCTGTCATGTAAGGTACTTGAAGATTCTTAGTTTAATTCTATTTTTGCAATAACCTTGACTTTTTTTCTGACTTCTTTGAGTTGTGCATGTAATGAGTCCAGTAAATGCTGAAAATGGGGAAGAGTAAAGTATTTATCTAAAATAAAAGCTATTGGGGAGGGGAAACAATGAATGTATCCATCTGTACATGATTTACATGCTGTGGATGCCTTGTAAACATTTTCCTATTTGTTTAAACTGTGTTTCAGCGAGGATGTAATTGCCCTTGTGTGTAGTTTTAAGCTAATGACAGTCATCAACTGGTTTTGTGTGAAATGGAATTCATGGTATTTTTCTGTAACTTTATCCCCATGGTGAGTCTGTAAAAACCACACGCTCTCTTTCATACTGGTGCCGAAGGCCAACTTTCCCGATCATTTTGGTTCACTGTGTATCTGATTTTTTTTTTGGTCTAGAGAGGATTATTGCCACAGTATATTTTATTTATTCATTAGATTTTAGCCTTGTAAGTTAAAGTGTTCTAAATGATGATGTTAACAGGTATTTGTCCCTTTACTGGTTTTTTTGGGGTTGTTAAAAGATAGGGAATGAAGAATGCAAAATGGTTTATTGTTCAGACTGTCCGCTCTGGTCCAACCCTGTACTGATAGTACCTTCCCAGTATGATATTGTGATGTTTCATACAATACAGTGAACATAACCAACTTGTTATCTTCAATAAAGGATTGCTAAAACAGTATGATATGCTTTATATTTTCTTGAGAAGGATTTATCAAGAAGATGCAAGTGTTCTGTGTAAAATAAAAAATAAAAAAAAATAAAAAAAAGACAAAACCCAAATGGGACTGACAGGATATCTCTTGGAGATGGATTTAGTTTTATTCTATAGCGAATGTGGCTCCTTGTCACAATAAGCCGTAAGTCTCCAAAAGTGGGCTTCTCTGTGGAATGCAGAAGGAGCACAAACAGCATTTAGAGCTTCTAGACCAAAACTATCCTAAGTTCAGCTGGTATGAGTCTTATTCCAGCTATGGGAGAGCATGCCTTTGAAGTCTAAAAACTCAGATTAAACTTGACTTTCTAGATAACTAATTCCTTGCAGTTGCTTAAAGTTCTGAGGTTAGACCTCATAAAGTTTTACTTTTGCGTGTGGTGTTTTGGATAGAAATTTCTCTAATGTTAACACTCTTATGTTAAAACGTTTACTGATTTATTTATTTTTTTTAAAAAAAAACCAACATGATGGTGTTTTTTAGCTGGGTGAGGAGGACAAAATCATCTGTGTTACTGATGCTGCATGGCAGTAACCTGTTTGAATACTTACTGTTACTGTGGAGGGGGTGTATTTATGAACAACCTGTAGATTTTTGACTTTAAGTTCTGTTGGATCTGCTTGTACAGCATAACCCTTGCATGCTTTCCTCATGAACTGCAATTCTAATACCTTATTCCACTGGTAAGAGTTCTTGTACTCCATAGGCTCCACTCCTGTGAACACTTGTATGTGTATGGTTTTTTACGTCATGTGGATAGTCTCCCTGAAATAAAGTTTACAATTTTGTTGTATAGAAGTGAAGCGTGCCTGTAGGTTTTTCAAAAAGAAGAACTGTAGCTTGTACAGCTACAACAGTGTAAAGCAAGGCTTTCTTTTTTTTTTCCCCTCCCCTCTAAATTAGCACTACTTTCCATTCATGCATCCACGGTGTTCTGAATTCTAATCGTGGTTTTAGTTTAATCAAAGTACTGTTCAGATTTCATCAGCGTAAAAAAAACCAAACCAAACAACTATGATTGTTGACTTGGTATTCTTAGTATGAGAAGTCAGAATCCTTGATAAAATTTGTTCACGGATTTGCCATAAATTAGCAATTTTAACATTATGCTCTCTTACTTATATTGGCACCTGGTAACTAACAAAGATACTTCTGTAGAACACTGCGAGTGGGGAGTGCTTCTTCTACCTTAGGTCTTTTTGACGTGTCAAATTCAAATTGATTTTCTTCATTTTTATGACTTCTCCTTTAACAGAAACAAAGTAGCCTATGTCAGTTCTCAAATATTCTCTCTGATGATCTTGAGCAAAATCAAGATTTGTTTTAACTGATTCTCACAAACATGAATTACATTAGAATTAATTTAGAATTAAATAGTGAATGAAGAAATGGATGCGAATACAAGTGGTGTCGTTTTGACCTCAAGACACTCCTATGAGGTTAAGTACAATAAAAGTTTCCTTGTAATAGAGTGGATCGTCACGTGCTTATTTGAGCATACAGACGAACCTGTGCAGGACTTGGCTGAAGTATCCATACTTTTCACGGCCCTTATATGAATTTGATGCTGATGTTGCTATTTAGGTGAAGGAGTAAAAAAAACCACAAACAAACAAAATCAAAACCCAAACAAATGAAAAAACACAACCCTACAGCTGGAAATAATAAGATGTCAGTTCTCTTAACACACCACAGGCTAGTGGCCAGGTGGCTTCTTGGCATCGTATATAAAGTGGAGTTCAGTCAGCCACTCAGCCACTTCATCTGTGAGCTTACTTTATACTATCAGTCAGAATCACTGGTTTAAATCTTAAAAAGTAAAATTAGCCCCAGAAAACCAGTCATTTTTCTTTGGCATTTTAAAGGATCATAGTGGAAATCAAAATCGGTAGGAACTTGAGATTAGTTACAGCATTGAACCAAGCTTTAGTAGGCAGGCAATTTTTACTTCTGGAAGATGAAACAAAAAATAATGCTGGCTGACACTAGGTAGCGAGTCTTTTCTGGCAGAAAGCCACAGTGCCAAGCAATTTTTAATTAGCAGTTAGTTTGGGTTTTGTTGGGCTACAAAGCAAATTTTAAAGATTGTCTACTTAATGCATGTTGCTTTTAGCCCTTTACAGTTGTTTTTCTAGCTCTAAAATAAAAGTTAGGTCAGAGGGAGGTAGCTCCATTGGTACAGGTGAGCAACTGCATGGAATGCTCCCAGAGATGAAGGCAATTTGACAAAACGCTGAGAAAGAGACCCGAGTCACTGAACTTCTGCAGTATGATGCAGGTAAGTATGCAACTCGTGCCGCTGAAGCTCCACATGGAGTCTCATGTGCTTTGTAACCTCTCTCTGTGCCCATCTATCTTGTCCTGCTCGTGTTCCTTTGGACTGTTGCTGTACAGATCTGACATGGCTACGCTTTACTTGTACCCTCTTACTTTCCTACCTAGCTTCTTGGTTGATGGAAAAACAGGTAGCTTTTGCATTTTAGTATGACTGCCCCTCTTTTTTGTGTTTAGCTCCCTGCTTGAGGTCGTCCCTCGTTTCCGTCATGCGCTTTGTTACGTGCTTAATCAGCGCTGCTGTGCTTGGCTCTTTTTATATCTGAAAGGTCGTATTTCCCCAAATACCTTCTTTTTCCTTCTTCAAAAACCTTCTTAAAGCTGGCCTTTCCTGTGATGCCTGGGTTTAAAGACTGATCGGGACTATTGAGAACTTCCTTCTTCATTGCTGAGTACTTTCTGCTTCTGTCCTTGGCTGTCCTTGTTTGTGTATAGGCAGCTTGACTAGGAACTTCCCACAGAAAAAGCTTTGCTGTACTGTTACTGTTAGCAATTGTAAAGTAACATCAACTAATGATTACATTGGCACCTGCTTTTAAAACTTACCAAAGACTGATAAGGATACAGTGGGCATGGGCTTCTGTAGGGCAAAAATCCCACAAAACATTCCCCATTGGTTTGGTAATCTCTCTGAAAAAACAGTTGCCCTTCCTAGTGAAGGAGGAGAAACCACTGTGTAGTAGAAAGATGGATTCTGAAGACTCATGGTAGTTAATTGAAACAGTCTTGTTGGAAATCATTGTTCCTGTTGTGTCAAGTCTATTCTGAATGTTAACCTGGTTTTCTTCTTTCTTGGATTTTTAGAGTTTAAGGTGAGTTGTGGAAAGGTTGAGGCCATGTTGTAATGATGTTTGGTGTTATTAAGGACCCTGCCTTTGACCTTTAAGAAGTTGGAAACAGTCCAATTCGTGAGTCCCCTCATGACAATCTTGGAATTTCATCTGGACTGTAAAGACAGAAATACTGATTTTTGTGGCCTTTTTCAGGCAGCTTTTGGCTTCTCTTGGTTGGTTACGGGATGCTTTCAAACAAATATTTTTCAGAGAACTTTATGCCAAGTTATGTCCAAAAATGACCAAGTGAGATCTGCTTTTATCACTTTGAAAGACCTGAAAAGCTTAAGTGAAAGAAATTGGGCAGACATTCATAGAATGAAAATTCAGTGTCTTGTGAGATGAAGCACCACTTTCATTGTCCAGAACTTAGTAAGGGCCTATCTTTGGTTATGTTATATTCCTTGCAGGAATATGTATAATTTCTTCTTGAATGATCTGAGTTGTCTTTTAAAAAACATGCTAAAAGAGAAACTGTAGTGAAAACACACATATCTACATTAATACATTTTAGCTACTTTTTGGGGGGGGGGAAGTTGGATAGTTTAGTAAATATCTTGCATCTAAAACTGGGTTGGAAACTCTGAAGTAAATGCATACATATTACAGTGTGGTTGCATTAATGAAAAAATATTTCCCATTATTTTTGTAAGGAAACTTCTTAACACCATGCCCATCACATTCATTCTCTGAATATTGTTTTTGTTTTGGCAGGTAACTCGCATGCGAAAGGTTGGACAAAGGATCTACTCTATTTAATTTGTTCTGCTTAGGTGAAACTGGAGAATGCTCTCTGAGGTTGTTTTTTTTAGTTTTGATCCTTTATCCAGTGGTCATCCTTGGTTCGTAAAGATCTAATTTTAACAGTGCAGTAAGGATTTTGATGTGGGTATGTAAAGTAGATGTGTTTGTCTAGTGTGTTAAAAATAATGTTTCACTTTTGGGAGCAGAGAGTCAAACCAAGATCCTTTTTCCAGCTCTCTTAAATCTGCATTTAATCTGGGAGAATATAGTTACAGAAAATACTCTGCTAATACAAATAATGTGCCAGGTGATTAGACATGTGGTGCTATACAACTCTGTCTACTTTTAGTCACGGACACTTTTTTTCATTGCACTGGGTGAGGAATTTTGAAATGCTTAAATATTTTTTAATTAATCTCTTGATTCTTACTTGTCCTTAAGTTAAACATTTAGAAAGCTTCATACCGTTGCTTCAGAGATTACAATTATTGCATTTAACTTCCCACTCAAGTTATTAGAGGCAAAAAAATGCAGAGATCCAAGCGTGTGAGTAATTGCAGCAATTTTTTTACATGCAGTTACTGTATTTTAAATATTACTTTCGTGAAATGGATGAAGAAATGAACGAAAATTATATCTTGTAGATAAAACTTTTTATATGGTCTTAGAAGCCCCTGTACTTTGAACTGCATTAAATAGAAGCTTTTGGATGAAATTAAAGAAAAGGAGAAAAAAATGTACAAAATGGGCATTGTGTTATCACTGACTTAGATGTTGTACACCTGTCTGTCTATTCAGCCTTCAGTACTCCAGTACTGGGAAGACCTGCCTTGGAAATGCAAATAGGGTTTGTTCTTGAGTAGGGTCCCACTGTGCTTGGTACCAGAGGCTCCCAGAGAGCGTGGCAGAGCTGCAGTGTGAGAACTGCAAGAGTTTCCCTCACTCAATGAAGGACAGACACTTGATTGATTGTCCTTGGGGAGGGAAATGGGTGTAATGGTGGTCACTCCAGTGTTGGAGTGATGGCAGCAGGGTGGATTTAAATGCACTAAGTGAATACTTGGTGAATGTGGGGTTACGTTTTCCTCTGGTTCACTAGTATAAACAAACTACTTGCCCGAAATGATTTTAGGCAGCTACGTGATGCGAGACGTGGCACCTGAAGAGCCCACACAGTTCAGTGGGTTCATGAAGTTCAAAAGAAAAAGACTGGTGTTGGCTGCTTCACTTTTCACCAGGCAGTGGTTTCACCCTGATGACTGTGTCCTCGAACAGCAGGAGATTCTGAAACAAAGCTTGTTTTAGGCAGTGCTTAGAGGTTAGTACTTGGAATTAGTTTTTAGTAGTCCTAACTTAAGGAAAGTAAGGATTATCTTCAGTTTCAGTTTTTGTATGTTCAGGTGAGTATGAAATTTAAAATTAAGTTCTGTTGCTTATGTCCACACCGAATAGTTCATGTCTCTTTCAGAATCACTTCTTAAAGTCATGAAATGTTTCCTTGATGCCGAGGTTTAGTTTTGCACTGGCTGGAGGCCCTTTCTGAAATACAATACCTTGCATTTACCAGCTCTTACTGCTTAGTGCAACTGGATAGGAGAATTAGGTTTTTGTATGTTTGGGGGGTTTTGATGTTGTTGGGTTTTGGCAGGGGTTTTTTTGACGGAAATGTGTACTTCCAAAACTTTGGTTTCACTCCCAGTGTTCAACTGATTTTTACACACTCACGCATGTTCCTGTTGCTTGACTAATTATGATCTGATGTGGAATCTGTCAACTGTTGAACACAAATAGCCATTGTAAAAGCTTTGGGATGCCATCCCATACTACAGAGGGAAGCTCTCTGTACAAAAATCAGAGATTTCTCATCTGAATTGAGCTCTTCCAGAAAATATTTCAAGGGAGCACAACCTGAGGAGTTTTGATCATGAAATGCCTGCCACCGTTTGCATATATGTGAAGAAGAAAATTAGTGACAAGAAGGCCTATCTAGATGCACTGGTAGAGACAGGAAAGGAGTAAACTCATTATTCCAAGCTCTGGTGAGGCTGAATAGCGTGTTAGATATAACTGTGTGCTACTACATATGTAATTGTTGCAGGCGGGGAAACAGTGTATTATGGCATTAGTTGTGATCATGCAGCCTCAGCCCTGCAGTCAGGAGCAGAGCACAGTATTCTTTGCCTGACAGCTCCTCCCTGAAAATCCTTTCATCCTTCCACATGAGGAAACGCTTAGTGTTCAGCAGACCAGAACTTGCTCCTTGGTTACTATTCAGTGAATGCAAATTGTTATCAGAGGTAAGTTCTGGCAGGGATAGATATAGCTTGCTTACGGGCTCCTGTCTTCTGCTAACCCAAAGGATTGATGTGGTGATGACGCAGAGTGATGCCATTTTATTTTTGAGCTTCTGCTTGGCTTCCTCTTGTGCTGCCTAGTTGTGCTGTGTCTGCATTGTGAATTTCCCGTTTCGGAGATCTTTCAGTAACACAAAGTCACTCTTAAGTTCATAGCCATTGAAACTTCAGCAGCAGTCTTTCAGAGTTTCATCTTATGCTGAACATCCCCAGCTCATACGAGGGTAAAATCAAGCTCTGGATTTCTTGCTGGCAAAGTTTTTAAGGTCTAGGCTGGAAAAGAAAATCCCTCGAAAATTGTCATCCTCTAGGGCAAAAATGTGATGGACAAATGCCGTAAAGGGAAGAGTGGTAACAGTATAAACTCAGAAGGGTGAGGTTAAGTGACTGAGCTTCCTCTTGGAGAGGCAACAAACCTGGAGATGACTTGAAGTTTTTTTGTCAGATGCGTGACATTATGGTGTTTGACCCTCTGTAGGAGAGGGCATACAGAAGATGTCAGCTCTGCATGCTGCTATTCTTGCAGCTATGATAACAGCAAGAATTAGAGGATAATTGTTTTCATTAAAAAGAGTTGGAGAGGCCAGCCGTGATTGATCACCCACGGGAGACAGGGGTCAGGCGTCCCCTTCCCCTGAAAACTACCACTGAAATGTCTCCTGAGCCAAGCAGTAGCTAATCATGGTGTTTATAATGCCATTAACCTTTAAGCACATAGTCCATTAATGGACTAAGAGCATGACAAAAATAACAAAAACCGCCACCAAACCCATGCAATTACATTTTGCCACCTCCCAGCACATGAGACTCCAGGCAGAAAGCGCATTCTTGATCAGGGATGCGCAGGGTAAAAGATACTGCATCAGAAACCTGTTCCTTGAGAGCATCTCTCTCTTGATGGCTGCGTGGGAGGATTTTCTTAGTTCTGAATGCAGTGTAAGTTTAAAATCATCACCCGTGTGGGACCCACTGAGGAAAAACTGGCAACCATAGGATTTGCCTCTTCACATGGACATAAAGCTGGCCCTGATTCTGTAAAAAATGAGGTTATATTTAGAGGTAGAGAGTATTATGTGAGACGAGTTCCGGTGTTAGCAAACCATTTAACTGAAAAGCATTAAGCAAGAGAATTTTTTGACAATAAACATCTTCCTACACTTAGCACATTAGGGTGCTTAATCACCCCTCTGTATGATTTTTGGTGTAATATGTATGTATGGTATCAAGGAACCGGCAAGCTACTTGCCATTTGTATAGCATCAAACAGCAGACTACCTTAGTCAGCCAGTGCATCTAAATAATTATGTACAAGAAATACTTGTGGAAATTAACCCCTCCATCTTACAGAAATAACCATGGCAATATGTGTGCAGATAGCAGCTATTACTGCCCACATACTGATTGGTTTTGTTTCCCTATCTAACCCTGAGGTAAACGGATTAACTGGCACAGAATATGAAGTGGTTTCTTTACCATTTAATGCTTTTCAATGGGTTCTACCATTGCAGTTGCATTGGCTAGTTACTCCTGCTAAACTATTAAACTACTCAGGAGGGAACTGTTTCAGAATTGCTTGAGAGCAAGCCAGAAGCATAATGCCTGCATACACAAAATATATTTCAAAAGGAAAAAGTTAGAGCTCAGTGGGAATTGTTGGTGATCTGCCTCTCTTAAGATAAAGTTTATGGTTTCTCTTTATCAAATAATTTTAAGGCAAGCAACTCCTCAGGATGAGGAGAGAGGAAAAAACTAGACCTCTAACAAAAACAACATAGCTGCATGTTTTTCTGTGTAGTTTGAGGAAAAATATACAGGGGGAGGTAGCAGATTCTTGGGCCTCTTCTTCAGGGTCTGGGGTAGTTGATCATCCAGACCTATTTTAAGCTCCTTGGTTGTATTTTTTTCCTCCAGATTTTCTAGAAGAGGTTTTTATATTCAAGGTCCAGATGTCCAGCCTAAGCACACCTGTGCTTTGCTGGTGCCTGCTTGTGCTTCAGTTCTTCTTATGGAGCAAGTGGTGTTTATCTGAAATATGATTGAATCTGGCCATAAGCATGGTCAGTCTGAGTCTAAAAACTTGTATTTTCATGAAGACAACTGCTTGGTAGTTTCCAGGGTGGTTTATATTATGTTTTAACCTTAAATAATTGAGTACGTCCCTGTATCTTTGTGTGCCTGGTAGCCACCGGAGGAAGGTTGAAGGAGTGCACATGGATTCATCTATACACAGCCTCCAGCTTCTGCACGCTGCGTTTATCAACCACAACAAAATAATCCACTTCTTTTCAGCTGAACACTTGGCAATTAAGACATGATCTGTCCTACTTAAGGTATAAATAAGCCTTTAATGTTACTCGGGGATTACATGAGGACAAGAGAGGCTCTTTTGAAGCAGGGCTTTTCCCGCACAGCAGGGTTTGCAGAGCAGGGATTTGATCCATGCGCGCCTCCTGCAAGATGTTCGAAATAAGAGGAAAGTTAACAGATTCCAAGCTGTGCATATTGAGAGCAGTGGCAGCTTCTGACTACTGAGCTACTAAATCAGGCATTTATCAGTTGTAAGAAGTGTGCATATGAAGGGTCACCTGCCTATATGTTTAGATCAAGTGCTCGTTTCCATGCAGGCAATTGTCACCATTAAGTTTACTGTATTAAAAAAAACAGGAGGAGTGAAATACCTGCTTGGAAACAGTTTCAATAGTGTTTTGGGTAGTGGTGATGTAGTACTTGAGTGAAGTGGGATCAGGGACCTGATCCTTTGCAGATTTCATGCGTGACTGGGTGCAAGCTGT
Source organism: Apaloderma vittatum (assembly GCF_000703405.1). Taxonomy (NCBI): domain Eukaryota; kingdom Metazoa; phylum Chordata; class Aves; order Trogoniformes; family Trogonidae; genus Apaloderma; species Apaloderma vittatum. The sequence goes on from NW_009694553.1 coordinate 20,475, forward strand.
TAGAATTTTTA
>NW_009694553.1:20503-54578 GCF_000703405.1 Apaloderma vittatum
AGCAGTGTTTATGTTTGTGAAACTTAACTGCTTTCTGCTTCTGGAAGTGAAATGATAGGACTTTTTCTAAGGGACAGACAGGAGTTGTTTAGTCAAGTGGTTGTGCTTTGTGTTCTGGCCTCTCTTCCTGCTCACCCTCCTTCTCTTCCTCATGCTGGGCTGGCTGAGGCATTGGAGTGGTCTCATGGGGTCCAGGCAGGTTAGGAATAGAACTATCTGAAGAATTAAATTATTGTTTTCAGCCAAATCTGTTTCCCAATCTGTTTCACTGCACGGCTGCCTAAATACTTCATCTGGCATGAGGCAGGGGGCAATGCAAGGCAGGAACAGGCAGTCAGGGATAAGAGTTGATTGAATTAGCACTAAATGCTGGTGAATTAGTCCCAGAACTGCAACTTCAGTCATGGTCATGTAGCGTTGCCTATGGAGCAGCTATTTGTTATGATAAATTGCATGTCTGTGTTCCACTGATGTAGCAGAGATGCTTCCTGGGACTTGCAGAAGTACTGATCTGTGTCTTGAGTATGTAAATGCTCTGACATTTGCCTTTTCTCAGTTGTATGCCCATGCTGCAAAATGGTAAACAACGAAGATCCTTGAACTTGGGCTGTGTTGTTCAAAAACGATGCCGACCATGACTTGTGACAGGTTCTGCATGATGCAGTCATGATGTGGTACCAAGCAAACTGACAGCGTGGCTGGCCTTGGCTCTGTGGGCTCATGTGTCAGGTGTGTTGTTGCACAGAGAAAAGGAGGGAGGAAAAAAAGCACTACAATCTGATTAATGTGTCACTGATAACGCTTTGCTGTTTTATCATGCAGTTGTCTTCTAGCATGAGCACACCCTTTGTATTTTCTCCAAATGCAAGGAGATTGTTCCCAGTTCCCATTAGCCTGGTAGGAAAGACTTGGAATGAGCAGAGCAATGGCTTACCCTGTCAGATCTGATGCTATGGGTGGCTGAGAATGCATTTTTAAAATAAAAAGCAAATAAGCAAACAAAACAACACAGCTACTTGGATAACTAGCATACAATCTGCTCATCAGTGTTTACTCCTAGTTGACTTTTTTTCGTGAGTGCCCTTCAAACATTTTTTGGTTTTTGTTTTTTACATGCTACTTGCCTCTCTAAATATCACAGCAGGAGCAAGCCTTATTTTACAGTCATTGGTTTGGCTCAATGTCCTGATCTGAGAGACTTGGCTTTGTTCTTGCAGTGACTGATGAGGTTTTTGGAGGGCCAGACACATTTCTGGGGGGCAGTGCAAAGGCACAGAATATATATTTGTGTGTAAATAGGTTGGTGTTCTCAACTCTGATTCTGTATTGCGGCAGCCTCATGATTTAGAAACATGCTTATGGTCTAAGGAGGAAAAAAAACCCCAAACACAAATAAACAGAACCAAACAACCCACAACTGAGGGTGCTCTGAGTCTATTGCCAGACTGTCCTGGCCCCAGCACCGAGTCCTCACTGTGCATCCGACCAACCCAAGTCCCACTGGCTCCGCTGACCCCCACTTCTGTGGCAGAGGGCTCCTTTTCTCTTACCCCTGACTTGCTTTGCTTTCTGCTGTGCTCGAGCACTTGAAGAAGTTTTTAGATAGTGCAGGAAATCGTGGGCATGTTTTAAACCACTGAGTTTAAGGAAAAAGGTGAAGTGGGGTGTACTAAGGTCTTGAGGTGTGTGTATTATACTCTAAAAAATGTTCTCTATTTACATAGTTCCTATTTTAATTGGAAATAGTTGAAATGAAACAAGTAAAATGTGGGTAGCATTTGGCATTGTACTGAGTACAAGCTTATGCCCTGAGCGTACCATGACTGTCTGGAAACAAGTTACTGATATGATAACCTTAAGACTGTAGAATCATTAGATGGGAGACTGTTTCAAATAATTTCCTGCTTCTGAATTTCCTGCTAATACTGAATTGCAGGCACTGAAAGTACTGCTGTTATCTCCAGTGCTTCAGTAGCTACCTGACTGCACAGGCTGAGGTTGCTGCCAGGTATTGCTGTGAGGAAGAAAAGAATTAAATCTATCACAGAAAAAGACCTCTTCTTACTCAGCTACTGAAGAAAAAACCCACGTTTCTGAATCATTTGAATATTGCATGCTGGATTTTTTTTCAGTCATTGGTTTATAAACTTCTTGCATGGTTTGAGGCAAACATAATAAATACTTTTTGGGGGCCAAACCAAACATTTTCTCTCTTGCAGTTGTCCGTGGGAGTTTCCCTGGGACCTTGACCCCATGGCTGTAGGTAGGTGTTTCCTTTTACACGTGATAAGGCAGATCCTTTGCATATGTTTATGGCTTTGTCTTTCCTTTGGTATGCCTGGGCAGAGGGCACTGGCTGGAGGGGAAGTTTTGGCCGATTTGGGCTCACTGGCTTCAGGCCAGTTGGGGCTTAGCATGTATCTGTGTATGCGTGTGCAGGCTTTGGGCAATGCATCGTCCTGGCTGGAGGGAGACGGGAAAGGCTGCTTTCCTTCAATTTTTATTTTTTTTTTATTTTGCTGAAAAGGGATTTTACTAGTGGGCAGTGGGATTTTCTCTGTTGAGTCTTACTTGTGCCTGTGGAGAGCTATCCTGTCCTGATAGCTCTGGGTGTAGCAACCTGTTGCATGCTGTGAATTGCAGAGTGGTATGTGCCTTATCCTTGTTACTGCTTAAGGGTTGTGGATGGGCTGGATTAGTTTGGGGGGGGTTTGTTTTTCTAAGCGGTGAGAAACTAAGCACAACTAGCCTTTTTATCTTTGCTTAGTTAGTTTGTATTGTTGCTTTTGGGCTTGAAGTTGTCAACACCTCATTCTCTTGCTGCCTGTGTTTAAATTACTCATTAACGCTCAGACTGCTTTAGGCAGGGGAGACCACGACCAGTCTGGAAAGCTGCATATTTACTAAATCTTCTACTGGGAAGAAACCTCACATTTTCCTCTGCTGCGAAAAGGAAGACAAGTTTGGTGTACTGGAGAGAGCAACAGTAAGCATAACTCTGCTTGGCTGGTACGAGCAATGGGCTTACTGCCCTGGAAGACAGCACTTTCTTGTAGTATTTTGTTATCTCATTGAAGATGCTTATTAAGCAAAAGAGGAGCACTTTGCCCTTTTTTGTGTTTGTGCACTTTGACCTGTTGGTCAGGATTGATTATAAACCCAGTTGCTAATTACACTGCTTCTCATTTAACTGAACAAAGGTGTATTGGCAACGCTTCCTTGCTGTGGCCAGAGTCTCCAGGACAAGACCCCTAAAGTAAAATGGTTGAGGAAGAAGCTAAGAGCTTACCTATGGAGCTGAGCGAGAAGGGAGGTGTAGAGAACAATGGATTTGTTCAAAATGAGACTTTTGATGACAAGGAGGCTGAGACCAGTAGCCAAGACGAAATACCAAGAATGTGCATTGTGGATGTGGACCCAGTGTCTATAGAGGAGCTGGCACTGAAGCCCTATGCGGGGATGCCCAAGGAAGTCTTGCTGAAGTTTTCCAGCCAAGCCCGGTACAGAGTCACCAGGGAGATTCTTTTCTGGCTCATAATTGCTGCTACTGTTGTGCTTGTGGGCGCTACGATTGCAATTATTGCTCTCTCTCCAAAGTGCCTTGACTGGTGGCAGGCTAGTCCTATTTATCAGATCTATCCTCGCTCCTTCAAGGACACCAACATGGATGGGAATGGGGATCTGAAAGGTGGGTGAATTTCTGTTCCTGGTATGTGCAAAGATGTGTAGTATTGTCTATGTATGTGTGTATAAGAATATATGTTTTTCAAAATAATTTAAAAATCGCCATACAGTCCAGTGGAGAAGACCACCCTAATGAACAAGGGAAGAAAAGATGTCTGGCTAGGCTTTAATGGCAACTCACATTGTCACAAATAAATCTAGGAGTTGCGTGCTCAAGTTGCTAAGTCTACGCCTGGAGTTAATATGAATGTTTAAAGGTGGGGCTGGGAGCAAGCAGCAGCACAGCTGCCATTGGAATAAAATATCTTCACAAAAATGAAGTCAGTTGGGAGGAAGGGTGGTGCTGAGCACTTTGTCGTGTTAGATTGGCTGCCTTTCCGTAGGGAAAATAAAATGGACAAAGAGGAGAGAAAGATGTGTTACTTCTTGTTTTGTTCACGGTGTAGGTGTGTTTGGGCTCTTAGGAATGCATTGGGAAGGGGTACCTGATACCAGGAGGCAATGGCACTTGTCAGTAGCTTGCTCAGACTATATTTTGGAAATTGGGAGGCTCAACACATTAATGGGCAGTAAATTTCCAAACAAGCACTAGCTAAAATCTACTCTGCTGGCAAGTAAGGAGAAGAATCTGTTTCTGTAGTTGCATGCCAGTAGTAATATGTCAGGAATATAGGAAAGATTTGAATTTAAAAATACTAGGGGAGGCTGGAGTGAGGTGTCCGTGCAGAAAACAAGAGAAAAACCCCACAAGAGACTTTTCCTAAGCCAAGGAAAACCTGAGATCTTTGCATTAAAATTGTGCTTCCCTTTGGTTGGTCTGAGGATTAATTGATCTTCCTTGAAATGGGAGAGCAATGCTGTTGCTGCATTTTAACAAAATTTTAGGAGCTTGTTTTCAGAAGTGACTTAAATTTATTAGATGAAATTGTAACTATTATTATCATATGCAATAGAGATTTGGTTTGATCTTTTTTGTTGTTGTTTTATTTTTGTATGTGATGGAGTTTATTTTTTGTGGTTTTTTTTTTTTAATTCCTGCTTTATCTTCCTTGTAAAAGTGGTTTTAAATGGCTTCCATTCTGCAATCTCATGCTGTCCCTGAAGAAATGTCAAGATTGCTTTGCTACCTGAGATCAGTGAAAGCAGCGGATGGTTATATATGAAAGGGACTTGTTGTACCCTCTTTGAAAGCCCATAGCAAACTTAATTCAACAGAAGTATTTTGTCTTTTCTGAATAGATGACGCCCTTTTCTTTTAAATAGGTATTCAAGAAAAACTGGACCATATTATGTATTTGAATATAAAGACCATCTGGATCACCTCTTTCTTTAAGTCCCCCTTGAAAGACCTTGGATATGGAGCTGAAGACTTCTACGATATTGATCCCATGTTTGGATCAATGAGTGATTTTGAGAATCTGCTTGCAGCCATACATGACAGAGGTAAGCTGCAACTCCAAGCAAAAATAACTCTGTTAAGAAGATGTTCACTCATATTATAGAGGCGTCACTCTTAGCACTAGGTTATGATCTGGGATTTCAGTTTGTGCATTTGGCAATTCCTGCGCGGTGGCATTGAGCAGAAGGAGGTGGAGGTGCCGGTGAAGGGTGTGCATTAGCTCCAGAGCAGTGGGAGTTCTGTGGCTGCCGTTTCCCGCCCTTGGGGGTGGGGTTAGTGCTGGGAGCCAGAACTGAAGGTGCAGGGACATACAAGAGCAGCGTCGGGCTGCTGTATGTCCTCTACAAGGCATGGCCCCTTCCGAGGATGCTCGTGGGTGGTGCGTAAGGTGTGGACATCGATAGTCTGGGGGCTGAAGAGGTGCAGTTGTGCCTGACTGAATTTTATGATTGATGGCTGCTCTCTGAAGAAAGCAGGAAAGTGGTTGCGGGGTTGGGAGGGAACATATGTGTCCTTCTGGCCATTGCATCCTTGGTTGGTGCCTTTAGTGCTTTAGACCAAACATTTGCTCAGGTGTTTCCCCCTTATAACTGTTGGGCTGAATGGAAAATAGTTTGTAAGTCCCTGAAACATGTGGCATTCCAAAAAAAGTCCAGTCTTTAGGGTGGGTAAGGAAGAACTCGTGTTCACTGGTGCTAGACTGGCTAAGTGCCTTTCTCACCTGGGAGGTAGGAGACAGATGTTGGAAGTCAGTCAGTGGAAGTGGTTCGTAACAATGGGAATCTGTTCTAATATTTTTTTTCTTTCTTCTTCTTTCTCTCCTCGGTAATGGACTGGGGGAAACAGTACCAGCAAAATGTGTTGCATCTACTTGCAGACTCTTGTTAGTCTAACTGTATTGGCATTCTGGGGCTTTTTGTGGGTAGTTTTGCCTCTCTCCTTTGTCAGACCTCTGGGATGAAAGAAGCCCAAATACTTCTGATATTGCATTAATAAAAAAGTGAGCTTTGTCTTAAAAGGCTAAATTTAATGTTTGGCGGGTTTTTTTTCTTGCCTTTTTTTTTTATGGTTTGATTTTAAGGACTAAAGGTGATCATGGATTTAATACCAAACCATACAAGTGACAAACACCGATGGTTTCAGCTGAGTCGCAATCGAACTGGGAAGTACACGGACTACTACATCTGGCAGGACTGCGCGCAGGCCGCTGGGTCGGTCGTTCCTCCGAACAACTGGGTAAACACGGGAAGGGACACGTGCAAATCCCGAGCTGGATGTAGGCTGCCACATAGCAAAAGCAGCTGTAGCATAACTGTCCCAATGCACGCTGGGTTATAAACAGCTGTTGAGAGGTGCAAACTAAGGTTACTAAATGAGCTAGTGCAGCTTAAGATTTAAACCAGCTTGGTGGGGAGGAGTTCCTGCCTCAGACAGAACTGAAAAAGTTACTTCTGTTTCTCTGTATCATTGTTAAGTCTTCACGCATAAAAAACAAACACGAAAAGGGATGGTTGTGCACAAGCTGTGTGCGCATGCCCCACTCTGTGTCTGGGTACTCTGCTCTGGAAACTTCATCCCGGGTCCTCTGCAATCATAGTTGGTGGGGAGGGAAACAAAACTGTGTGTTTGTGGTGTGTTTTCCTTTTTCTGGAAGGTGGTCAGGACAGAAAGTGCGTTGCCCGTTTCAAATATATCTGAAATTTTAACTGATGAGCGCGTGGTTAGGAACTTGTAAATTTTAAAAGCTCAAATGGAATTAATATTTTGTACCAACTACTGTAGTTTCTCTTTAAATTTAGGGTCTTGAGAGCTCTCATAGCTTTTGGAATTTTTCATTAGAATGGTGATGATATAGTTGACATTTTAACATGCTTACTGTTGTTGGTGCTTCAAAAGGGTAATACCAGATTGCAAAAAGCTCTAAGTTATCTAAAGCTATTTTTAATAAGTTTTAGGAAAAACAATTCCAAAAGAAATGCTCCTACCCATGCTTTCCTCTCAATTTTGAATGATTCCTGGGGAAAGTCTACTTAAAAAAAATACAAAACCAAATAAAACCACGGAAGTACCAAAATCTACACGGAATCTAGTCTATCGATTAAGCATTTTGTGCTTTATTGTATGCTTGCACTGTACCATATCTTAAAGTATGCATAGGAGTAAATGTTTGTTAAATTAGGAGTTCTGATTTTCCGCTTCCTTGAGCAGGTGAGTGTCTTTGGGAATTCCAGCTGGCAGTTTGACGATGTGAGAAAGCAATGCTATTTTCATCAGTTTGGGAAAGAACAGCCTGACTTAAATTTTCGCAACCTTGCTGTCCAACAAGAAATCCATGTAAGTATGTAACCCACTGCGTGTGTGCCAACAGCAGAGCAACTGTTTCTACACTTAATTTCTCTGATTATTTGTGCTACATGATTTACAGTCTAGTTGGAAGTAATTCAAGGATTGCAGCGTATGTCACCAAATGAAACAAAAAGGTGTCTGGAGAAACATTACGTTATAAGCAAAATCCAAGCTTTATGCTGTAATACCTCTAGAATCAGAGCGGTTTTGCTTCGAGTCTTTTTAATTTGAAAGCAAACAAGCAACCAAAAAAAGAATCCAAATAAAATAGTCCTTGAGTGGAAGTACTGGCAGCAGGTGATGTTGCAGTCCTCTGGATTTTAAGAAGGTACGACTGTGGCTTTTTGTGCTGCCAAAAGTCTCCTGCTTTCACGAGTGGCAAGACGTTGATGGGTTTGTGGAACAGGCTACTGCCCTTCAAAAGGAGCTCCCTTTCCCTTTCTCTTCCCACAAAACTCTATTTTAAAGTTGCTTTGATGCTTCAGGATCTCTCTGCTTTTCAGCCTAACCTTGTTTGCAAACTGTTCATACTTCTCTATGAACCAAACCTGTCCTTCAGCTGAAATGGCTTTTCCCACCCTTGTTTATGCTTATTTGGATTTTTAGCTCTGACAAGGTATCTCTTCAGCTTTTGTTAAAATAAATTGAGTGGGGTGGGCTTTTCCAGTCTCCCCTAACCTGAGATACTCCCCATCCTGTTGTTTAGCTGCTACTCTTTGTTTAGCTACTGGCTTGTTTAGCTACTCCTTGTTTAGCTTACTTCTCCCAGTGCTTCCAGCCTGGGGTTTTCCTCAAGTGGGGATGGCCAGAACTAAAGGGAGGAGAAGAGGTGTCTGGGCAGAACCTGGTGCAGTGATGTAGGTACTTCTCTCTCTGTATCCAAAGATTGCTGTTACTTGCTAGTGCTTGTACTCAAATAACCCAGCGTGACTGCTGCCTGGAAGCAGGTAACTGCTTTCAGCTCTGCTCTCCATGGAGAGCCAAGGATGAAGGCACTTAGCTTGACCTGGGTGTTCTATCAAGGATAGCAATTAACAGAAGGATTGATGTGGAAGGTGAAGTGGGTGCTGAAAGGGAGCTCAATCACTCAAGTGGAGAGGTTTTGATCTGTTGAAACAAGGAGCTGTTAATTGGCCAGTCAGATGTGGGGATGGCACCTTGTTTTAGCAGAGATACCTGCATTTTCAAGAAGGTGGAAGCAAGGCTGATTTGAATTACATGGAATGCTTGGGCTTGCAGATAAGGGGGAGATAGTGAGTTTCTGTCTGTCTGCATCTCTGGTGACTTCACAGGGGAGAGAGGCAGATGGACGGGCCATCCCAGCCAGGGGGTGCCTCACCAGGGTGAACTGGTGGTGCCGCTCTGATGAAACACCATATTTGCCAACAGGAACTGTAGAATGCATTAAAATATGGGGAAGTGGGCCTGAACATAGAGGATCTGACAATTGCTACGTTTTTCTGTGTTCGTTTGGGTTTTTTTGGTGGGGTTTTTTGTTTGTTTTGTCTTTTTTGTTTTCGTTTCTTTAAGTTATACCCCATCAGGTAGTACAGCTACTTGGAGTGTTTTATTTAGTCCTGAAGTGTTTGTTGCTTTGCATTGTTGGATTTTGGTGCATTTCTTTGGCTATAGTCTTCACAGCTGCCCAGTTCTACTGTGATGGCCTCATTGTCTCTGAGGGGCCTCTCCCCTCACCATGCTGACTGCGTGTGCACGAAGAACGTACGTTAACTAAAACGTGAAATGACACTGCTCTTGAGATTCATCTTTGAAGAACTCTGCTAGTAACCTGTCTCTTGATACTTCCCTTAATGCCACCTCTTGCCACTCACACCTTTTTTTCCTGGCAACACACATACTTTTCAGTGGTCCTGGCTAATTTATTTTTTTTTGATGGTACTCAATACAGTAGCAAATAGATGCTGCACTTCCTGTGCAGAGAAATGAAATGAAAACTAGTAAGTTTGCTCAGATAAAACCAACCTTTGGTAAATGCTTAAGAACATCATTAATTGATCCACCGTTTTAAAGAGTAGCCTTTGTTTAGTATTTTAATTCAAAATTCTGTTTCAGAAGGTTAGGAGGACTAAGCAGGAAGCCCATGGACTCTTCCTGAGAGGCTGAAATCTTCTTTAGCCACAGAGCATGCAATTAAAGCTATCAGCCAGCATTTTGGAGCTTTCTTGCATAAATAAAAGTAGATCAGTGTTAGTGATACCACGTCAGTGCTTGATATTTGCACCGTCGATATGTGGTGTTGCTTTTGTGATGAGCACATGCATAAGCATGAATTTATTTTTGGTGAATTCAGTACTAGACAGACACCGTATCGACATCTGCTGCTTTCAGAATGGCTTTATGAGAAAGTACAGCTCAGTAAGGCAGAGTCTTTATTTGCCAAGCAAAAATCTGTAAACTTGAGTGTGGACTAATTCTCCTCCAGCCTATTCAGGCAAGTGTACTTCATACACTTAGAAAAAGGCAATTCAGTAGCTGTGTATTAAAAAAAAAAAAAAAGTGTTTCTCCTCAGATGAAGAAAAGTGTCTGGTCTAAAAGAACATTTACAGAAACCACTCAAGGGGGACTGAACTTTTAGAGTTAATTGCTAAAATGAGAGCAATTAAAGCCGTAGTAGTACAGTAGCTACTGAAGTAGGATACAGTTTTACTAATAGTGACTGAATTTGATAGTGAAATTACAAATTGGTAGCAGTTAACTTCGATAATAAATTTTCATGTGCCTGCAAATCAACAAATAAGCCTGAAAATTATAATAAAAAAAAATCACATCAGCCAAATAAGAGAGAGCTCTGCTGTATAAAATGAAAACTGACTGCACAAGGTCTGTGCAGAGCAAAATATTGTTGTATATTTGAATCAATGTGTTCTACTTGTGTGCAGCCATGACGGGTGTTTGCCAACAGCAGCAGATAGCACTAGCCCAATTGTTTTGATGGATGAGATTAGAAACAGCTTTTATTGAGTCATGCCTGGGCTTTGGTCTCGTAAATTATGGGAGAAGTTACAGACGGGTCTTTTTTTTTATACCAAATGAAATAATAAGACATGCTTTATTCAGATCTTAGTTTGACCTTTAGTTGACATGATTCACTTGTACTTCAAATTTTACTAGAAGTTAGACTTATAAACCAGTTACATATTAATACCTCCTAACAGGTGTAGCTTTCTTTTGAAGTATGGGCTGGGCTTACTTGGGTTTCTCAATTTTTACCTTTGTCTAGGATATTATCAAATTTTGGCTCGGCAAAGGAATCGATGGAATTAGTTTCAGCGCTGTTAAATTCCTTTTAGAAGCAACACATCTCCGAGATGAGCCTCAAGTGAACAAGTCCCAGAATCCAGTTACGTATATGTTCTGTCTTTGCATTTTTCCTGTATTTCCTACTGGGGCAAGAGAGTGTATGTTTTTACTCTTTCGGGTCTTAAATGTGGCTTTAGGAAGACAGGGTAAGCTGGGTCCCTTGGAAGGCAGGTGGCTCCTGGGCAGAAGTTGCTCTTACAAGAAATAAAGCACCTGGGCTGAGGGTGTAGGTCAGTGAGATACTGCAAGTGGGAGCGCTGCGGGTGGGAGGAGAATTGTCCATATACACTTTGTATTTCTGCTCTGACACTTGCTTTGAATTTTCTATTTTAAAATAATTTTTAAATAATTTGCTTTTCAATTTACATTCTAAAAAGACCAGTCTTGTGATTGTAATAGTCGATTGGTTATCTTTGGGGAACTCATTACAGGAGCTCAGAGCTCTTGGCTGCTTGGATTCTGTGGCAGTCATTGGCATCTATTTTTCCTGCGTGGCTAGTAGGAATCAGAGTAAACCAAAAACCTTGAATTGGCAATATATCGCAGGGAGAGGTGGCCAGACAAATTCAGAGTCTTGCACCCAGTTATTTCTGCTGTTTGCTTTTGCTGAGGTGGTGGACTTGTTGATGTTCCCAGATAGTGCCAGCACCAAGACACTGTTGAAGATCATGTAAAACTGGTCACTTCCACAGGTATCTGTTGCCTTTGTAAGTCACCACAACAAAATTGTCCCTCTTCCCAGCCTGGTGTGTGGCTGCAGCACCTGCCATGCTCGCTGCTGCAGGTGGGCTTGGTGGGTTAGTGCTGCGGGCGGACTGTCCCTCCTGAAGGACGGGATCCCAAATAATCAGCGCTCTGCTGTCATATGTTCAGAGTTCCCCAAGTGCAGTTCAGCTCTGCACTGTTAGTGTTGACGTACTAAACTCATTTCAGTTAGAATTTATCCAGACTGATGCATCGTCACAGGAAAGGATGGGAAGAGTTCTGAAATCTAAAACATTGATGAACTAATGGGAAATATTGTATCCTTCTTTAAGGACAGTATCACAGCCTATTCCCAGCTCTATCATGACTACACGACCACGCAGGTTGGTATGCACGATATCATCCGTAGCTTCCGTCAAACCATGAATCAGTTCAGCAGTGAACCTGGCCGATATAGGTAATCATTATTACAGCTAGTGAATTGTTCTCTAATATTTGTCACCCTCTTGCTAGCAGTAACCTGTTTATTTAATAATATAATATACCATAGAGAGTTTTCTTCCTCAAATGCAAATAGCAGTGCTCTTCCCCACTGTGTGAGGGGAAAAGAAATTAATCGGCCTTAGTAGCTCTGCTGTATCTGCAGACTGTACAAAGAAAGGGTGACCATTCGGATCACAGAAACACTGCAATGAATGAGCCTTGTGGCTGATTTATTGTATAATATGAATAGCGTGGTTCATGCTGGGTGCATAGTTAGAGATGGTTAAAATTACAGAATGGTTGAGTTTGGAAGGGACCTCTAGAGGTCACCTGGTCCAGTCTACCTGCTCATCAGTGCCACCTAGGTTGCCCAGGATTTTGTCTGGATGGCTTTTGAACATCTCCAAGAATGGAGACTCCACAACCTCCCTGGGCAACCTGTGCTGGGGCTTGGTCACCCTCATGGTGAAAAAGAGTTTCCTGATATTCAGAGGTGACCTCTGTGTTTCAGCTTGTGCCCATTGCCTCTGTCCTGTCACTGGGCACCACTGAAAAGAGCCTGACTCTGACATCTTTGCACCCTCCCTTCAGGTATTTACATACATTCAGTGAGTTTCCCCCTGAGACTTCTCCAGGCTGAACAGTCCCAGCTCTCTCAGCCTTTCCTCATAGAGTTGCTCCAGTCCTTCAGTGGTCTCAGTAGCTCTTTGCTGGACTCTGCAGTATGTTCACGACTCTCTTGTAGTGGGGAGCCCAGAACAGCGCTCCAGTTGTGGCCTCACTGGTGCTGAGTTGAGGAGAGGGCTCACCTTCACTGACCTGCTGACAGCGTTCCTCCTAAGGCAGCAAGGACACATTGTGGGCTCGTGTTCAACTTGGAGGACTCTCAGGTCCTTTTCTGTAAAGGAAAGCGCGACAATTTCTGGAATGGAGTGCGTGGAGTGCAGAAAAAATAAGACTTCAGTCAGATACTCTCAGCATTTTGTTGACCGCTCTAGATTTTTCTCAAGAAATTCCCCCAAAATACTTCTCTTTGTCTGCTTTACAAAACACTGTTTCTTTGTATTAGTCTTTTTTTGATTCTTAATGCTGTGTTATTTTATATGTATGTCTAACATCATTCCTAGCTTCCTTCTGTTCTGTGAAAACCAAGAACGAGCGAAAAAAGAAAAAGCATTTGTGTACTTCTGTTTAGATTTATGGGATCTGATGGTGATGAAGAGGAAGATATTGAAGCAACAATGATGTATTATGGAACAACTTTTATCCAAGAAGCAGACTTTCCCTTCAATTTCAACCTAATTAACATGAAAAATCCATCGGGCAACAGTATTTTTGAAGCTGTCAACTTGTGGATGAAAAACATGCCTACAGGAAAATGGCCAAACTGGGCGGTAAGAGCTCTAGGCCAACTCTTATAGGAAAGGACTTGTTCCTGTAGGTGATAGGATCCCATAGGTGATAATTCTTCTTTTGGTGGTAGAGACCTCCTTCTGCCCCTTGATTTTGGTGGGGTCAGCAGCAGCTGGAGCCTGTGGCTGAGCTGTGGGAGATGTCCACGCGAAGCTCTCCCAGTGGATGGCATTGCCCAGCCGGCTGTCCTGCCCCTCTGTAGCACTTCCGTCACCCTTGCACAGGGAGTGTAAGGGAATTTATTGTCGTGCCTCTCTCTTGGTGTCTCCAGTGCAGTGTGGGGCCCTGGCTTAAACCCCCTAAAAGGATGGGGTTCATTCAGTGACCTTTGGCTGTCAAGTGCCTCAGTGCGGATTCTGGAGACCTCCCGGGGCCAGGGAAGAACAGAGCAGGCAGCTGAGAGCAGTTAACTTAAAATCTTGCTGGTCTCCACGAGGAAGCATGTTTGGGATGTGCAAGAGATGATTGCAAAACAAGCACTGCTTTCATGCAGCAGAGAAAGTGGCAGAAATCTGAGGGAACTGTAATCCCAGAGAGTAGCAACTCTTGTCTCTTCTCACTTCTGCCTTGTGCTTCTGGCAGGGCTTCTGCGTGTTACATTATTTAGGGCAGAATTTTGTGATGGCACTAAGATAGAAAAGACAATTGCCCTCACAGGCCTGCAGGGGAAGGCAAGAGGAAAACCCACAACCTACTACCTTGTTAAATTAGTTAACCAATTGCATGTGTGCATGGAATTGTAGAATATGTGTTTAACAGAATGATGTTTTCTGAAGGTTGGAAGCCCTAATGCTGCTCGGATTTCATCTCGGATTGGGAAGGAGTATGTCAATGTTATGAATGTGCTGCTTTTAACCCTCCCTGGTACTCCTGTAACTTACTATGGTGAAGAAATAGGCATGGAGAACATTGCGTCAGAAAACGTAAGTGAAGTGAGTAAACTCTGATCTTGTTTTTTAGCTCCGAGTAACAAAACTTTAATAAATACAAGAACTGTAGTTAACCAAACCCAGCCTTCCTGACTGTTTAGATGTTTTCCGGTGTTCCCTGTGGCAAAACCACTGGACAGCACGTGGAGCCGGCCAGGCCAGAAACCAGAACCAAGACCTTGATGTGTGTCTGAACTACTAGACTGCGGTCATGGTCCCCGATTTCTGTTCTCTGCCAGATCGGTCTCGCGTGCTTTGCAGCGGTGTCGCTTTTCTTCGCTTCGGCAGAAAGGGCAGCAAGTGCCAACATGGGGCCTGGGCCGGCGGTCAGGAGAAGTGTGTTGCAAGAGGAACTGAGTTTTTATTGCCTTCCTCCCACAGCAGTACCAAAATGCTGTATCAAAGTCTCTTACTTCCTGGCTGCTATTTCAAGGAAATCAGAGTCTATGAGGGCCCAGAAGTGCACCTGTTGAAGGCACAACCCTCTACAATGGGCCCGGACTCTGAAGAGTGTGATGGGTGTACAGACCAGCCTCTGCTGAGCGTTACTTGGTGGCAAGCAGAAGTGGCTTTTGCTTGTCTCGTGAGGTTTTTTTTCTGTTTGCCTTTTAGCTCCCTTTCTACAAACAATTTAGGTGCCTGAGCCTGGGAACTATGTGCCTAGCTCACGTGATCCTACCTACAAGTGACATCTGATGGGACGTTTGGTAGATTATGGAATTTTTCAGAAATAATTGTCTGTGCCTTTTACACTGTGCTGATCTGCATAACTTAAAAGCTTTCACGTTTGACCCCTGTAATTTCTTATCTCTGTGATCATACCTGACTTTGCTCCTGTCTTGTTTTCCAAAACGTATGACTGCAAAAGGTCATGCCCCGAAGGGAACAGCTCAGCTCTGCTTCTCAGGACCATATTGGAGCATCATGAGAACACAGCCCTATGGCAGATGTTGGTTTCACTGGGGAAAGCTTCTGTTGGGGAAAGAGACAGCCTCTGACTACGTTACTGACAGCGTTGGGTAACGTTGTATCAAAGGGGAAGAGGTACTTGTAGAAGCACAGGGTCATCGCCACGTTTGTCTGATTCAGAAGTGAGGAAATGATTCTCTGATTTGAAAGGAAATCTCATTTCCTCTGAGAAACACCTCGGCCAAAGTATCTCCTGCGTTTTTCTTACTGCTGCTGTTCACCGCTGACAGGCCAATACTCTTCGGGAAAAGCAGCCTGACCTTGTCGCTTCAGGGTTTACTCTCTTTTAGCGGCTGCCCTGCAGCTCGAGGCTTTGTTATGATGCAAAACCACTCCTCACGCAGTCTGGGGAGGAAGATCCCCTGATTAGTGGGGGTCTCGAAGGATGTAGAGGATTTACTCAGGGTGTAGTTTTCAGCCCCAGTGTTTGAAATGCTCCAGGAGAAGCTAGAAGAGGTAAAGATGAAGGGGAGTGTTACCAGTGTCGAAAACAGGATTTTTTTTTTTTCCCCTTGCTTTTCAGAACATGCTAAAAGGAGAAACCCATTATTTATAATGTCACAAAGCAAAGTGACAATTTCTTTTGTTGAGCTGCTGTTCTGACAGATTGTATTGAAAAGTGCCCCTTATATGAAAAACAGTTTTCATGGAAAACAAACACTCAAAGTATGTGCAAAATATTTTATGCCCTCTTATATCATTAAATTTAAGTGTCAGATCTTTTGGCAGCTCTTCAATAACAACGAGGAAGCTTTTTTCAGGATTTTTCTGAATTCTTCAAAAACAGAACTTCAGACTCTTTGCATCAACACTTTTTAATCAGCTAAACGCTGGTTTTCAGTAAAGTTTTTTGCACTTGGAAATAATTTTATCCTTCTTACACAAACAATTCTGTTCAAATGGTACCCCTTGCAGATGTTAGCTTGAGGAGTTCTAAGGTGACAAGTGTTACAAAAGAACAGACACTGAAGAGCACTTACTAGTTGTTTGCTGTAATTTTAACAGCATCGCTTCTTAAGACTCCTGACCTCGTATAGTCACTCACTGCACGTCTCGTTATTTACCAGAATATCCTAGCTGCTGTTAGTAAACTTCTCTCTTGACCGTCTGTTGCAAGGGGAGACAATTCCAGCAGAGTCATTTAGGAATTCCACATTTTCCCAGCGATGCTGCATCCATGAGACTGTCCATTCTCCTCCATGTCAGGAACTGTCTTGATTCGTATTTTCATATTACATCCTCCTTATTTAAATTTTAACTTAAGCTAAAGAAATTAATACTGAAATGGTGATCGCTTGGAAGATGTGAGAGCGTACTGTTCAAAGGGATAACTTTTTAATCCACTAATCATCACCTTGTTTTCTAGGTGACCTTTCCAGGGAAATCCCCCATGCAGTGGGACGGCAAAGTTAACGCTGGTTTTACCGAAGGCAACAGTAGCTGGTTACCTGTTAACTCTGACTACCAGAGTGTAAATGTTGAAGTAGGTATCTATATGCATGACAAAATAACGGCCTAAAAATATTTAATGCATCTCTTTTCCTCTGAGTTATTTTACTTGGTGAGAGTTGGCAGTAGGAAAAAACTCAAGGGAAGAAAAATCACTGAATCCTCACAAATTTTATTAGAAAAGGAAATCCTTGCACCAGCAGGGAGCCTGTTTCATCTATATTCATTTAAGCACAGCAGCTGCAGTTATGATGTTGCAGTCTGGCTCTTTGACATCCTTTTAACCATTTTAATAGTAAATTGAAATCTGGTCTCTTTATTCATTTCTGTTACTATAGAAAGCTCTGACCTTGTAACAAGAGCTTGACATAGACTGTCTCCAACATAAGTAGAGCAGCGGATCGGACAGATTTTGCTGATCTGCGGAAGTGAAGACAGAAAGAAATAAATCTAAGACAGGAAAAATAAACCAGAAAACAAACCCTGTGACTTCAGTAGATCAGGCTTGATGAAAAAGGTTCATTGTCAAGCTTTGAATGGCTGTGGCTTTCTGCTGAATAAACTACTGAAAGGATGCTGCAGGAGGAAGAAATAGCGTTAGTGCTGGGGCAGTTCTGCCATGCCCAGTAACCTCTGCTGAGGAAGTGCATGAGGAAAAACAGTTTTTTTTTCCAGTGGAATTTGCAAACAAGTTTGCAGAGAGGGGATTGCCAAAATGGAATTCTATTGGGTGTGTTCTCAGCAGGCCGTGTGGGTGCGAGGGGTAAGTAGTACTTCCCACCTTCGATGCAAAGAACTGACAGTGCTAACGCTCATCCTTGCAGGTCCAGAGGACCTGGCCCAACTCAACCCTGAATTTGTACCGAGAGCTGACTTCCCTTCGCAACGACGAACTCCCCCTTAATCGGGGATGGATGTGCTACATCTGGAATGACAGTAACATTTTCGTGTACGTGAGGGAGTTGGATGGGTTAGACAGAGTCTTCATGATGGTTCTCAATTTTGGGCAGGAATCGACAATAGACTTGCAAGCTGTAGTTCCTGACCTTCCCTCTGAAGCTACTGTAAGACTAAGTACTAATTTTAGCAATGCTGGTAAAGTCGTCAATACCAAACTAATTAAAACTGAAATGGGAGAAGGCCTGGTCCTCGAATATAAAACAGAAAAGCCTGTTCATAGCATGGAAGCTTTTCAAGGAAATTGTTTTGTGGCAGAAAAAGCTTGTTATTCCAGTGCATTCAATTTGCTCTATGTGAACTGTTAAGTGCAGGACCAGAATAACTAAGCTTTCGTGTTCATTCAGGAAACGTTGTTTTCAGGGAAAAGCTAAAAGTTTTCTTTGACTTTTAAAACTTTGTGCACAAAATAAACTTCCTGAAAAGTAAAATAGATGCTTGTCTTGTGTCTGCATTGGTGATGAAAAGGAGTAAGTATGGTAAAAACTTCCCTTAGGGTCTCTGGAGAAGAAAAGTAAACCTGTCCTAAAAACCTGTCCTGTTAAAGTGTGTATTTTTGTGAGGAAACAGTTGCTTTCTGGGTGCTGCCCCTTACTATTGCTGGTCATATGGAATCCAAAGCCTGTGGCAGGCTATGGTAATGCCTGCGGATTTGTAAAACTGCTTCTAAAGGCGTGGCCCTGTATTTGTTAAAAGAGGTAAAAGCAAGCAAGACTAATGCACCAGCTTGTGATGGCTTGCCTCTTCTCTCAAGGCTAGTAACAAGAAAAAGAACAAAAGATAGCTAATGTGTCTAATTCTACAACTCAGGAATGCATTTCCAATCGAATCCCCTCTGCTGAGTTAGAATACATTTGCATTTCTCATGTATTTCTACCCTAAGGCTGAGGCCAGGTGTACATACCTTAGTTCAGAGTAAGCAACTGAAACAACTCTACTGAGTGTTACTCTTATTCACCTGTTTTGATTTGCATTTGGTGGACCTACAGCAGCTTATGTGACCCAGAGGAGGGACAAGCATTTGACTTGGGACACAGGAGTGATCTGGGGAGCGCCGCTTGGGTTTGAGCACCTCATGCCCAGAGTGTATTTCCAGCAGGTGCTGGTACCAGTCGCTGCTCCTGGGTGGGCACTCAGCATCTGCCTGAAGCAGCAGAGCCCAGCAGTTTGTTGCCTTGCTAACAGGCCATCTCAGCTACGGATCAGGCTGCTTTAATGGGGACATTATTTTTTGTTTTGTCCCCGGAAGAGATGCTGGCATCGCATTCTGGGGCATTTGTCTTCTGGAGGGACTTAAGCACCTTCTTTTTAAGATTACCTTGCTAGTTAAGGTAAGTACAAGATTTTGAATCTACTCTCTACCTGAAGGGAAGTTGCAGTCAGGTGGGGGTTGGGCTCTTCTCCCAGGCAAGTAGTGAGAGGATGAGAGGGCACGACCTGAAACTGCATCAGGGAAGGTTTAGGCTGGATCTCAGGAAGCACTTCCTCATGGAGAGGGTGCTCAGGCACTGGGATGCACTGCCCAGGGAAGTGGTGGAGTCACCGTCCCTGGAGGTGTTTAAGGAGAGGCTGGATGTGGCACATAGCGCCATGGTCTGGCCCATGTGGTGGTGTTGGGTCATAGGCTGGACTTGATGATCTCAGAGCTCTTTTCCAGCCTCAACAATTCTGTGGTTCTGTGAAAGAGTTCTAAAATCCTTGTTCTTGAGAGTCTGCTGCTTCTTTGCAGTCTGGCCCCACCACAAGATCAGTACACTACAGCTGCTGTGTTGCTAGAAAGGGCAACTGTCATCATCACCTGTGTATGGGAATTTGTTTTCAGAGACCCTAGTGAGACTTTTAAATCACATACTTCTTGGGAGTTCTACTGCCTTGTGTAAAACGTGGTTTTGGAAGACAGGAGAGGCTGCCTGCATGAAGTGCACATCTTCACCTGTTGGGCTTTAATCACCAGCCGTTGTGCTTCAGCTCCCGTGGGACAGCGCTGCGTTGCTTCTCTGAGCTCAGCTGGCCTGAACAAATGGATTAATGCAGGCGGCTGCATCTGTGCTATCTGGCAGGGGAGGAATTCAGCTCTTAGTTTGTATGTTTATAACCCAATGCCCCACCCAGCTTTGGATTTCTTGTCTGCTGAGGCCCATAAAGCAGGGACCCAAAAGGAGAGATCATTTCAGGAAGGTGTTCGCTTTCCGTATAAATAAAAATCCAACCCCATGTTCTTCAGGCGGACAATTGTTTATTAGCTATTTGCAGGATTTCACGCGATGCTGGAGATGACATACTTCCTCAAGTTCTTTGTTCAGAAATGCAAGTTGCCTTGCAACCTAAAACAATGAAAATATTTTATTACAAAAATAAAATTCTTTCAGGTTCTTGCACACCTATGCTCATCTTCCTTTGCTGTACTAATGCAAAGCAGTGCCTTGCCCTAAGACAGAATGAGACTTTTCCTGAAAGAATTAATTTTGTGAGTAACTGCCACAACAAGCAACTAATATTTGCTAGGATTTGTTAAAATTAACAGTGTGAAATTTGTATCCAGCTGTGATAGCCTGAGACCTCAGTAACAATATGTCAGGTCTTGCCAGGACCTTGCTTTCAGCATGCACGCTTGTTACAAAGTGCAAAATGTTGAAACCTACTTGTAGGAGTGTCCTTTGATAGTACAGCTCATGCATTTCAAACCGCAAAAATGAAACCCATCACGTGTTTTACACATGAGGAATGTAGAAATCAGTAGCGAGTATGGCGATTTTAAGCACTTGATATTCTACAGTGCAAGACTTCTCCTGCTGGAACAATGTTTTGCGCAACTTAGGACCTTTCACTCAAAGCTCTTGGCACATTATAGGAGGAGTTTAATACTATTCTGAGGCTTAAGGCACAATGAGGTTTAATAACCTGATTCTGTCACTGGCCCTTTTATAGAGATATATATAAATATATATTAAAACACATAAGAGATACCTAATTTTATATATAAAAAATGGGGTTTAATATAGATATATATAAACCTCATATATACATATACACATACATATATATATATACACACACACACACACATATACATATATATATACACATATACATACAACCAGCAGTTGCTCTTGAGATATGTATGAAAGGTTACAAAAGTGACCTTAACTCCAGCAGGTTTGTGGTGGTTTCTTGTGCTTTGCTTTGAACACTTCAAACATACTCTCAGTGACTGCAGGAACTGCTGAGGCTGAAGTACCTGTCGAGGGGACGCCTCCACCCGAGACGTTACGGATGTGTGCAGTAAAGGGACCGTACCTCATTCAGTGAATCCTCCCAAGATGACTCGCAATGACTGCCCTTGGCCTGGATGTCCAAGATGACATTAGGGACCCAATTTCCTGCACGAGTGAAGCAAGGTGTCACTTGGCAGTGAATGAACAAGAAAAAAGGTAAGTAGGGGTGTGGGTTGTTTAAGGATAGATAATTCTGTCTCCTGTCAGAATTTCTATTCTTCCTTAAGAAGAAAAAAAAGTCATGTAGGGGCTTGCTGCATGAACTATTTGTATTTCTATTAACCACATGCTTGAAAAATGTTTATATATATAGTGGGTTTGTTATCTTTCTGAGGTTTTTTTGAAAGATGGGCTTTTTTCTTTCAGAGAAAAGGCTACAACAGCAATTGCAGCATCTGCTAACCTCTCGCAACGACTGCAGCTGTGCTGCTAGCAGAGAAGGGGCATAATGAAATTTAGAAAAGCTAATTCAAGATCTATTTTGGTACTCATGGTAAAAGCCTCTCCCCAGATTAGATGATACTAGAAAATAATAAGGCTTGAATGCACCTTTTGCTGGAAACAGTTCCAAAGCTGGTATTAAATTTCAGGTATAAAAGCCTCTGTGCATTGTTGTCCTTCTAACTTGGACTAGCACCTGCAGCTTTAGTGAACTGGGAAAAGTAGGTTTTCATAGAGCAGCAAATATGAGATTTTTTTTATCCATATGTTGTTGTCTGCAGTCTGACTGTATCAGTAGCTGGACCAGACAGCATAATTTCACTTAGCCTGTCCAACAGTCACCATATTTTCCCAGTCTTTTATTTTTTTTTTTTTGTTTCAGAAGGTTTCCTGGGCCTGTTGTGGTCTGTCCCTGTTTGCCACATAGGTTTAACTGTTTCCAGGCAGGTCTACAGTACAGAGATATCTGGTCCCTCTTAAGGCTCTGGAAAGTGCATCCTGGGCTGTATCAGAAACAGTGTGTCCAGCAGGACTAGAGCAGTGATTGTACCCCTGTACTGGGCAGTGGTGAGGCTGCACCTTGAAGCCAGTGTTCAGTTTTGGGCTCCTCACAACAAGTAAGACATTGAGGTGCTGGAGTGTGTCCAGAGAAGGGCAACAAAGCTGGTAAAGGGTCTGGAGAAAAAGTCTTATGAGAAGCAGCTGAGGGCACTGGGGTGTTTAGCTTGAAGAAGAGGAGGCTGAGGGGAGACTTAGTCTCTACAACTACCTGAAAGGAGGTTGTAGTGAGGTGTGGGTCGGTCTCTTCTCCCAAGCAGTAAGTGGTAGGATAAGAGGAAATGGCCTTGAGTTGCACCAGGGGAGGTTTAGATTGGACAGCAGGAAAAATCTCTTCATGGAAAGGGCTGTTAAGCACTGGAACAGGCTGCCCAGGGCAGTGGTGGAGTCACCATCTCTGGAGGTATTTAAAAGCCATGTGGATGTGGTGCTCGGGGCCATGGTTTAGTGGTGAGCCTGGCATCACTGCATTAACTCGATCTTAAGGGTCCTTTCCAACCCAAACAGTTCTATGATTCTTAGCAGCTGAGGTTTATCTGACTTGTCAGTACGACTGCACAGCTCAGCCTTACAGATAACGGAAGTTATTTCAGAGCCTTGGATACTGGACCATATTGTACAAATTAATGAATTTAAGGAGGAGTCAATCTCTCTAGTGTTTAATAATGTGACTACTAATATTCAGGTTTAGTTAACTCCACACGCCTGAACTATTTTCATTCTTACCTTTCTTACTTGTTCTGCTGGCATGATCTAGTGCAGCCTTCCTAAGTTTCTGAACATACTGTAAAACTCCTGTTAGTGGTATCCGTTGATCATTTTCATATGCCGTGATAAAAACTGAAGGATAACACTGAGATTAAAAACCAAAACCAGTTAAATACTTAACAATGGATTTTTCTTATAAAGTGAGTAACAGATTTTCCTCTATTTATCTTACTGTACTACTTGTTACGGTTTATCCAAACCCAGATCTATTACATAATTACTTGCTTTAGAAAAACCCACTTTTATCACTCCAACTGTAAAAAGTATTTTGGTCTGAAAAATTTCATATTAGAGAATCATCTACATCCTCTTGTGACAATATCTGCAAAACCCAGTAGAACAACATGACCCCCCCAACAAAAGGAGAAGGTATTTTACATGTTGAGGTTTCTTTTACAACAGAATAACCTATTAGTTCCTGGCAGTCCTTTAACAGCAGTTTTTGAAATCTGTTGATTAATTAGGAGAAGGCGTTTAGTTAATTTCAGGGGTCACTTACGACTCCAAATATTGCTAAGATTATTACTGGAATAGTTTGTATTCATGATTCATTTTAACATAAAGCAGCAATTCTAAAATACTAGGTTTTAAAGCACTTAAAAGATAAAACAGACTTTTAGAAAAAAAAAATCCAATAATCTACTTCTTTGTTTCTTATAAAGTGCAACACTTTATTACTGCAGTATTCTACACAGAATGCAGAGTTTTACCTGTGGCTTAATATTCTGGTGCGGACAATAGCTTTTGATATACTTCATACTTTTTTCATCTGCTAATGGATTTCCCCATTCTTCCTGTTCTTCAACTGTCAGTGGCAGATGAGTTTTCATCATTGTATTCAGAACATCTACAAAGGGAGCCTTAGAAATTTTTAAAGAAAACAAAAAGTTGGCAAATAGGACAGAGCGCCTCAAATGTCGAGGTCAAGGTTTTCTCAAAGAAGTAAGTGACTTCTGAATCGGAGTGTCTCCAATTCCACAACTGGTGGAAAGGAAAGAGAAAACACAGTTTAGCGTCACAACCCTTAAAAGGCCTCTGCAGCCCCTCACCTGTAAAACCACGGCTCTGATGAGCTCTGGGTCAGTGTTGCACAGGGCTCCTGCAAGAACTCCTCCGGCGCTGGCAGCTGCTAGCGCTGTGTATTTTGGCTGAGAAAATCCTAGTTCGTGCAGCAGCGTGATGCACGCCTTGAGGTCATGGAGCCCTTTGAGTTTATTATGGTGACATCCGTCTTTGTGCCAGCCAAGGCCAAGCTCTCCTCCACCCCTGAAATTTAAAACAACTCCAGTTGGAGTCTCTTTGGAAAATGTTGCATGGCAAAGCTTCAGATAATGAAAGGGCAGCAGTGGCCACAAAACTGCAGAATCGTTTGTATTCCCAAGTAGCTCTTCTTTTCTCTGTTCTTGTCTTTACCCTCCTTTATGGCTAAAATACAAAACCTACAAACAAAAAAAAAATCCGTGCACGATGACTGGTGAAAATCGTAACTGCATATGGGTACTCTATGCCCTCGAACTCACAGGAAAAGCACCGCTTTTGGAAATGAAACTGTCATTGCAGGCAATAAAAAATCAGACACTGCTATTAACTTTTTATACAGGAAACTATTAAAATAACTAAAACATTTTCTATCATTCTATCACTAGAACTTATTAAAAACCAGTAAAAGAGTCTGTCTCAGCTCCACACTGCGGCTCCCAGGATTTGTCTCCCATGTAGCTTAAATTCTGGGACTGTTAGAAAGTTAGTTTTTTGTTTTTTTTTTTCTCATTTGTGAATTTCAGCTACTTGAAATGTTATGTTCTGTAACACAGAATTTTAAAATGTATTTATATCCCTTTACAGGCAACCACAATTTTGGTTCTAAGCCACCTGAAGTTTCCTTATGCAGTTTTCAAGTTGAAAATTAATTAAGTGCTTAATCTGCTAAAATTCTTCTTCTCTGGTTGAAGAATCCATCATCCTTTTGGATTGACTTGCACCTGAAGATCCTTAGATTAGAGGAACAATAGCACTATGCTTGCCACTGAATATAGCAAACTGATTATTATTTGTACGCTGAATTTGGTTTGGAGCTGGTATTTCAAACAATTGCTCAATCTCTCTCTTCCGTCCCCTCCCTGAAGTGATTTTTCTGTTAATCTTCTCTGCCTACTGAATCATTACCTCAGGGAAAATGTGAAGCCTAGTGTACATAGTGGTTTTTTTAGCTAAACTGGAGACAGAGGATTTAGCCAATAAAAGAACAAGAGGTGCAGGTTAAATGCTTAGTTCTTGCTGTCAAAGGTGAATGGCTTTCAGAAGCCACAGACTGAACGTGAGCACACAGTGCCCTTGGAACAGGAGGGAGGTAGCACATCACTGCGATCTGACCAATTTTCTTGAGAAACATTGAGACAAGAAGTAATGAGGCTTCAAAAGATTAAAAGTTACATAAAACCATCCTGTTGATTTAAGAAACCTAAATGCAGTAGGTGGTCTTGAAAGCATAATGCTTTTTTTACCTGAGGTAAAATTACTTGTTAACAATTACTTAAAAAAAAATCTAAAAAGAGATGGAAGTGAAAAGCATGAAAAATTAGGTATAGCTGCATGAAAAAAACCCACGTTTCTATATCTCTTCAGTTGTGTATCAAGAAATATCTATTTATCCCCCAGATTAAAATTTTAATTCCACTTTGTATTTGACTTACCTAACATGGCAATATGCTAATATCCAACCCTCTTCAATTAACATCAGCTTCTCTTCTTTAAAGCTCATGTTCAAATCTATGCCATAAGCTCCATATACATGAACTAGAAGTGGTTTCCTGTGTAGCTCCTTAGAATTCGTATTATGAAAAACTGTAATTGGCACCAAAGTTTTGTCCTGGAAATGAAGGAGTATTTTACAATAAAGGACATTTCAGAAATCTCAATGACATGTGGCAATGAAAACTTCAATTATTTATTTTAAAATGTGTTTTTTTGATTACAGTAATTTTTTTTCACTTAGAATGTACAAAGCACTCTCAAAAAATAAAGCAAGACTGAACCTCTGCTGTGTAGGCTTACGGATGCACAGTACAAAATTCGTTTAAGTGCAACACCTGAGGAGTTTTTAAACTACCAAAGCACCCAAGTCTTCCTTCTGCCTTTAGGACCAAGAATATCTATTATTAACAAAACAGTTTACCACTTAACTGCAGCACAAACGCTTTATTAACTTCTCCAGTTTTTCAAACTCAGGCTGTTAAAACTTTCCTTTTTTGATTTATACTCTGCAGCTGGTTGCGAGGTGCTCTTTTCAACAGCTGGCACCTTTTCTCTTTGCGATGGGCACCACGATCCCGTACGTCACCCAGCAATTCTAAGTTACATTGTGCTAAGATTCCTGACTCGTCGTGTGCTGCTGTCTCCTCTAGCACAGCGAGGTTAATGGGGGGGAAAAAAAAATCTTATCACGACTCTTTCTTGTTCTTCTCTACAGCACCGAAGAAAACACCCACTGTTTAGTAACTATAGCACCAACCACTCTTTACATCTTTTAATCTCTGTTCCCTGCCAAATGCATTTTCTTTAGATGGGAGGGAAGGAAGGGAAGAATAAAGGGAATGGGGAAAGGACTGAAAAATCTTACCTTGCTTTTAGCTAGTAAACGTGTAGTGTGACAATTCGTAATAATTGGTACCTCTTGCACAGCTTGCTCAATGAGATTATTTTCTTTAAATGAATATGCAAAACGCTTAGGGGGGTGTACTGGGGAGGTGAGCTGAAAATAGCAAGTGCTGGTGGTATGTTCAGGATGAGATTCCAATTCAAATTCACAAGCCCACGTAGGTAGCTGAGAAAACACGGCATTTCAAGTGAGACTCTCACACAGCTTCTATAAATTTTTGTCTAGTGTGTCCTTCAGAGAAAATTTTTGAATATCAAGCTAAATTATCTTCAGTTTGCGTGTAGTACAATCTGTATTTCCTTTAAATTCAGCATTGAAACAGTCAGAAAGTGAAAGGTTTTGGCAAAGCTAAGGCCACCAGATGCAGTTCAACAAAGAAATAAAAAAGAAATCCAAATTGAGTTTAAAATGGGCATTAGTACATTTTTTTTTAATTAAAACATTCCTTGAAATGATTCTGCATTACTTCTATTTTTTAGATCCTCTTTCCCCACTGATTTCCAGCCCTATTTCAGCACATTACACAGCCAAGTCCATGTCAGTTGTTATGCTGTAGCTGTGAGTTAGCTCAATAATGCTAAGCCACCGAAAACCCCTGCCTCTTAACTTTGTTCCTAGTGCCAGCCATTGTGAAGAACAAAACCTTTTCCTGGCATATTCGCCCTCAGATACTTACTGCTATTATATTTAAGATTTTTAACTCTGCTAAGAATAAAAGAAATCAAGATTCATTCTTTGAGAGCAGCAGGGACATAGTCAAACCCTCTGCCAGGCCACTACTTACTTAGGTTGCTGGAGACTTCTGAAATGACAGCAAAAGTCCACGTTCTCCAGAGCAACTGCAGACCATTTCTGCATAAATAAACTATGACCATTTACAAAAATGAAGGTTTTAGACACTGTACAGTGTATACTTTGTTGAAAACCTTTTTCTGTAGCAGTTTTACAGAATGCAGCAGTGGTAGCTTGTTCCAAGAACTTGAAAGTAGTTCAGATTGTATTTTTCAGGCAAATCAGGCAAACGAATCAATTAAATATTTCATCTGAATAGTCTCTAGAAATCATGGTTCTGAATTTGAAGCACTTTGTTTTTAGTCCACAAGCACTCAAAAACAACTAGAGAAGGGAAGAAATGCCTTCACAAATTGTACTGCCGGTATCAAGGCTTCCTGGTTATTACTGGCCAGTGCCCATACTTGTCTTTTGAACGTTCTAATCATTCTTCTGTGGGAGGGCTTGATTCCTTGCTTAGAGAGATGAATGCGACCAAAAACAGGCCCAGTAAAACTAAGTGGAGCGTTTACGGAATCAAGTTCTATTTTACATTAGAAATCAGCTGTATTGTAAAGAGCTTGACTGTAGTAAGGTGAAGAAACAATTGACTCAGAGGACAGCTGCTCTCTAACTTTCTAAGCACTGCAATAAGCCACCACCTGAAATCCTGAAGAACAGCCACAGGTAATGCAATTAGTCAAAACGACAAACTTGGCAGTATTACAGTTTCTAAACCACTTCTATTCTTGGAATTTACCTTTGTTTTCATTAAAATGTTATGTTAAAAAAACATTACATGGCCGTGCAAAAATATTATGCTGCTTAAGCAAAGCTAAAACATACCTTTATTGACCGAATGGAATGTGAAATAAAAGAAATCACTTTTAAGTAAAGACGACCGGCATTCTTCAGGAACATAATACAGTGATCACTGAACACCTCCAAGTCTACCAGCTTGGTTTTCTTTTCCAGTGCATAAACTAACTGCCAGTTCTCCATGCCACTGGTAGCTACTGGTGCCTTCATTAACTATAAAACCAACAAAACACTGTGCGTTACAAAATTATTAGTTTGTATTGGGGGCGGTTGCCTGACTAACACTGGAGGTCCTTAAACTCCCTTTACTTGGGCAAAACGGAAGAACAATTCAGTAACATTTGGAAAAGTTCACTTCTCACAGATTAATCTGTAGAAGGTTTTCATGGAGTGCTTTCGGCGTGGCCAGCAGAACTGGAAGTGGTTTGGTTATACAGAGTGAGGTGACCAACTTACATCTTAATATAGAGGAAATGACTATTAAAGCATCCCGATTTCTTGATGCTGCCAATGGAGTCAGAATCAAATTTGCACGCTACAGGCGAGACTCCACGTACCCCTGTCAGTCTGTCAGCCCATGCAGCTCTTTGTGTAATTCTCTTGAATTGTTTCAGTAAGCTGTGAGGCATGGAACTGAGAGCCAGCCCTACTATTTCTAGAGGATCTGCAACAGGTGTCGGAATGAATCCCATGAATCTTATTATCAGTTAAAATTACCTTATATTCTGCAGGTTCTCCATATGTAGTAAGAATATATAACTCATCATTTCTGTGCTCAATGTGGTAAATGACTCCTTTTGTCCGTGCTTGTACAAGAGCAGGTAACTTAAAAGGATGTCTACAGTCAACCAGCCAAACTTCCGAGGTTGTCTTGCTGTTGCTGTTGATAGTGAGAAAACGCCTGTCTTTTGTGCAATATATATCCACAAAGAATCTGTAAGGAATAATTAAAAAAAAGAAAAAAGGCTTACACTTGATTTGTGTTTTAAAAATGCACCTGTTATTCCAGAATCATAAACTTCCATTTACAATGTAACAAACAGCATTCCTGTAAGTAGGCTGGAGAAATTCCAGACTATCTGGTTTCCAAACCCACTCCTGCTGCATTAATCCTGGGATTCAAAAACCCACAGTCTTGCGTGTGGAACCTGACACCTGCAGGGAAAGCAGTTCAGTTGCGGCCCACCTGAATCCAGGCATTTGCATCACTGAGGTAGGTTGGAAGGTCATTGATGCATATAGGCTTTAAAATTCAGGCAAAACATACAGCTTTTTATTCAGCCCCTAACCCTATTTAAAAAAAAATGTAGTAACTGATAATGAAAATTAATAAAAGACATCATGTGGGAACAGCAGTAATAAAAGTAAGAGCTATTATAAAGATGAATTGATAAAAAGTTTAAGTGTCACTGATGTGACTTCGAAGCAAGTAAGGCAAAAGACTATTTAAAAAGAAAAAGTACAGAGGCCTTCATGAGACAAGATGGACAGGGTTGCAGTGATA
The DNA here is from genome assembly GCF_000703405.1 of Apaloderma vittatum. NCBI lineage: Eukaryota > Metazoa > Chordata > Aves > Trogoniformes > Trogonidae > Apaloderma > Apaloderma vittatum. Next base: position 49,954 of record NW_009694553.1, read on the forward strand.
GCTGAAAACCAGGAACTGCTTTTGTTACTGTCTTAGAAAAAAGGAAAAATCTACTGGTTTTAAATGCTTCTAAAATCTAGAAACAGAAAACAAGGGCTGGCTGGTAATATTAGACAAAATCAGGCTGAAATTCAGATCTGACTTTCTATGAGTCATCCTAATTAACTGGAATGTCACATCTTGGGACATAGCAGTTTCTTTGCCATGTTGAACCTTGAAGATTGGGTGTCTCTAAAAGCAAAACTGTCCAACACAAAGACCCAAATTTCATCAAGAAATGGCATGGTTGAGTACCGTAATCTGCATTATACAGATCAGATACATGACTGCAGCAATGATCCCTCTATGCTTCAAAATATTTGACTGGTGAAGGAAAGGAAGCTTTCAATAGCATTTTCAGGGCCTTTAATTACTTGCAGGTGGAGCAATTCATTTTTTTTGGTGCTATTGTTTCTTCTAATTGCACTCTCCTGACATCTTTGGGAGGAGAGGCACAGCGAGGGATCTAAAGTCTGCAAGGAATCAGCCTTCTGCCTCTCTAATAGTTGTGAATTTGGCAAGAGTGCGGCGCTGCATACAGCAGAGATTCCAAGAGTTCAGCTCTGCTGACCTTACCTCTATGAGGGAGTCAAGCTGAAACACAGGTCACACTTCTCCCCAAGGACTCTGACCTTGATATTAGAATTTCTTCTTCTCGGTAACTTTTTGTTTTGTAAAGGAAGTCGACAAATGTTCGGCTTCCAAAAAAAGAAAAAAAATATATGGTTGCACCTAAAAGCTGGCAAGATGTAGAACGGAACTGCTCGGTGGCAATACAAAAGAATGTCTTGCCATCTTCGATGAACAAGTGAGTTCATTGGTGAGCTGCAAGAGCACGTGAACCTTTAGAGTAAGTTTCCAGTAGATCACTGTAATGACTATGACCTTCAGAATTATGCCAACGGTTTCCCTGTGGGGAAGTGTCAGGTCAGTACAACTTGATTTTCCATATGCATCAAATGCAGCTGGAACAAAAGGAGCTTATTTACTCCATCTCCGTTGCAGATTTTTTCCCTTTTTTTTTTGTTTTTTTTTAGACGAAAGTATAATTGAAACTTCTTTACTGAATGTGTAACTTGAATTAAGAATAGTCACAAACATTTATGGAATGCTGTGTAAATGTATCACATGCCACATGGCTGAAAAAATCATTCTGCACTCAATTTAGCAAGAGTCTTCTTGTCTTCCTAAACCACTGCTTAAAGAAAGGTTATTGAGAGGGTATTCAGTCAACAATAGTTCTATCTCTGGGAATGCTGTAATGATTTTGCTCATCCATTACCCAGAGCAAGGATTAGCCTGAACTTGTATGTTTTTTAAAAGATGGATCAGACATCAATAGCAGAGAAAACAAAGTGAAATCCACAGTCTGATTTACCTTGTATGAAACTGTCACACATTTATTAAAGGACACCCTGACCTGAGACTGACCTTGACATTTATAAACTCAGCTGAACTCGTGAGGTAAGAGAGGAAAGTTAAATCTCTGTTGATCACCTATCAAGAGGAGAACAGAGCACCTTCTCAGAAGGCATAAGGCACTACTGACAGCCGAACACAACTTAAAAATGCCTTTTACCATTTGGAATACAATACGGAAGAAATTGTCTTTCAAACCATACATGGAATTGCGTATAAAATAGGCTAGAATACCGAAGGGACTTGTTATATTTAGGTAAGTATTACCTTGCATCTTGTTCTGTATAAACTAACTTAGTAGCTTTCTGATTAGCGAAAGTGGCCATAAACACATTCTGGCTTTTAAGGTTCTTCTGAGTTGTGTAATACAGAATATCACTTGTAGCCCATTCTGGAAAAAAAGACAAATGCGTATCAAACGTGGAACGGCACATATTGTTACTGAGGAAGCATGGAGCTCCACAAACACTTGACCCAATGCTGAAAAAGGTGGGTTACAGCTGATGTGGAAGTGAGGACAGCACTTCTACGCCCCAGAGGCTGGGGTAAACCACAAAAAGATTTCTCCATGTCTTCTCTGAATCCCACAAAACAGGAATCCCACAATATATTTAGGAAAGAAAAAAACAAGGCAGAGGAAAATGTTGCATGGTGCAAGAAGAGGAAGCTCTTGACCCTATGGGGGTTCTGGAGGTAAGAGAAAAATAGATGTGTGGCTGTGGAAAACCGAGAACCGAGAGGGAGGCTTACATGGAGTCAGTGGGATAATAAAGGGAGCATGAGCTCTGCACCACTGCACGTGACTGCATGCAAACCCTTTAGAGAAAAGAGACGATGTGCGTGCCCCACGGGTACTGCTGAGATAAAATTTCTCCAATTTTCTACGCTTGTGTTTGAGTTCGCCAACATTAGAGACATAAAAATGCAGGAACCTTGCTCTTGAGAAGCTCAGTAATCTGACTGATCCAGTCAAGTTACTGCTGTCCCTGCTGCACCTACAGTCAACAGAATGATATTTAAAACATGTGCTTTAAAAAGCCATGTGTGCTGACTTATGAATAACTACTAATTTTCAGTACAAAACCTAAGGAAGTACCACACTGAAGTAATGCAATCTGATTAAGGTACCTCTGTATTTCTTGATACGTCTGTACCTCACGCCCGAAAAAATCTACAAAATGGGTGTGTAATCTCTACCATTCTGACAGTGATTTCTTTTGTACTTCCCATTATCTGCCATAATCTGTAGGTGACTGGGAGTTGGTTTCTTAAATGTACTGATTCTTCCAGACAAATCTAGATACATGTTCAAATCAAGCATGGTGAAAAGATGAAAGATGTTACTGGCAAATTTTCAGGCCTGGCTTTTAACAGGCATTATGAACTTTAACTGTGCAAACACTTACAGCGTTAAGTTCTTGCTACTCTTCATTTTTATAAGTAGAAATTTTACCAAGAGTTTTATTTTTTTGCCCTGACCAGGAAAACTGCTGACTGCACTATATATACACTTGATGGCATCTAAGGATATAATTCAAAATACGAGATGTGGAACATTGTACACACACTATTGCACACTTTTTGCTACATTTTTTAACATACTAAAAAAAATTTCCCATTCATTTCAGTTTACCTCTGCTTACTTTTCCCAGCAGGGCAAAGCTCTGTAATCTATACTGAAAGAACTGACGCAGGGACTTCACTGGGCTGCAAATTACGACCCACAGCCCAGAGTCCAGCTGAAATTCCAGCTACCTTATTTTTTATAAATATCTTAATACATTTTGTAGACTAACAAAAATGTTGTCTTGAAAGCTGGTGTGATCCACAGGATATTTATAAACAACTTACCAAAACTAAACACATTTGGAATTACTTTTTCCACAATGGGAAAATGACCAAGTTTCATAATAATGCAGGTTGCCTCTTCCGAATTTTCACTTTTCAAGCTGACGGCCATGTATCTCTGATCTGGTGAAATTCTGATCCGTTGAATAAAGGCATCAGAAAAGCCAAGATCTTCGGTACTGAATAAAATGTCAACATTCCCTTCACCCACTACAAGTAAGAAAAAGACGACAAAAAATTCTGTCATTAAGGCACTGTCAAAATGAACAGTGGTTGTTAATGCCTGTATTTAACAAGTCTGCCTGCAATACTCACAGGCATGCTACTGGATTTTATTAACACCAAATATTTGCTTTGCAAGATATTTGCAAATGCAATTTGTAATAATAAAGAAAAAATTACAGTTCCAGGAAAAAAAGACTTGTAGTTGTAATTAAAATTATTTTTAAAGTTCAGACACCTAAAGCACAATTGTTTTTACTAAATTTTACAGTATTTTTTTCCCACTCCTGCAGAAATAAAAAAGCATGAATGTGATTCTCCTTTTTCAAAATGTTAGGTCTCTGAAGTGACTTCTTTCTTTTCTCTCCAGAAACTTGCCTTAGTATCAAATATACACTATTCTCTAATTCTATTCATCTTTTCAGATTCAAGATTCTAGAACTGTTGATCAATCATTAAAGAAGTTTATAAAAATATTTTTAGTTAAGAAACAGAGCAATTAAGCTTTAGTGCAAGAAGGCACACTAAGTGAAACAAGTACAACATTTTTGACAATGGTACCACATTAGGAAGAGAAACCCCTTACCGTCATCTGCTTTTGAAAGAAATATGCAGCCATTCTCCTCAAAGTATACATTTTCTCCAAACCTGATCTGTTCAATACAAACCAAACATGGTTCAAGTGCAACATATAGTTAGACTATTTGCTTAGAATCCCCATATTCCGTCACTGTTCCGTACAACAACTGCAACGTACACAAAGGACAGGACATAGCACGTGTGTTTGATACCAAAGAAGGAATTGCACGACAGGTTCTTTCAACGTTGAAATTATTAAGCTACCTGCATGTGCTCTGAATTTTGCAAAATGGTCAGATTGCCTGCAGTTTCTCTTGTAACTTACAACTTGTCTTGTATTCCTTCAAAGTCAGATGATTATTGTATTTTTACTTGGTTTTGCTTATTGAGAAATTAAGGTATATACACCATCATCACAGGTATAAGCTGTTCTAAACATGTGCTGTTACTATCCCAAATATTTTAAAATATTCAAAATTATCACCACCAAATAAGCAGTATGCTAGCATTTTATAGCA
>NW_009694553.1:54609-56813 GCF_000703405.1 Apaloderma vittatum
ACTTCACTACCTTTTGTTTGTGCTCACTGATAAGAAATGTTTGTACTTTTTGGCACTTACCCTTGGGCTTCCTGAACTGAACGTATACTTGTTGTGCAATTCTTCTAATTTTGCCTTGATTCCCTTTGCCAGAGCTTTGTATCTTGCTGAAACATCATTCCAGTTCTCCTGCTCTGATTTCAGAAGATTCTTGTACAAAAGCTCTGATGTTATTATGGATGATTTTTGCTTCCTTTTGGAAGGGATTTTTGTTCCTTCCTGCTAAGGAAGAAAGACAAGAAGGGCTACAAGCCAGCACTTTGTAGTCCCAACATGAGTATTTTGAGCCAATAATGGTATTTCCTGAACTATGGAGCTGAAACCAACTTTGCATTACTACAATAGTATCTGCTGTTAATAAAAAAACAAACCACAGTTGAGATTACTTTCTCCTTTTGATTCTTCCTGATGTTTTAGGGAGGCATTGTCAAATGTGCTTTACTTGACAGATTTATTGAGATTTTCTGTTCAAAATTTAGGGTACTATTAACGTATGCTTTTTACTGATCATATGTGCTATGTTAGTTCTTGTCCTAGAATAAGTCTTTAGTGAATTTTTATGGACTTCTGTTATTTTCTCTTCTTCAGAGGTGTTATCTCGTAACTTTCCTGTCTTAAGAGTATCACTTCCTTTCCTAGACAACCTGCCACACCTCTGTCCCTGTACCTAGTTCTAGCAGCTTGTTTGGGTTCTTGCTCCAGCTCCTCCAAAGTGTCAGTATAAATGTTCATAAGGCACAGAATGAAGTGAAGCAGTGAACTGATGTGGCTTCTGCAAAAATTTTATGAGGAATAAGCTTAAGGATCTGGCTTTCCACGATCCGTGCACAGGCTACTGCTACTTCACTGCCAATGAAGCTGTCTTGTAAAAACATTTAAAATTAGAATTGAACAATGCTACTTTTTTGCTTGTTTTAAAATCTCATCTGATTGAATAATAAGCTTAACAACATATATTAAAGTACATAAGACTGCACAGATCACACAAAGTAGCATTTTATAGCATTCAACGTGTTATGTGAATGTGTTTAAACTTAAAAAGCAACTCTTTTATCGTACCTTTAGTAAACTCGGTATTAGAAAAATAGGAGTGAAAGACCTGAAGTTATTCAGTCTATTTTCTGACTCTGCATGACACATTGCCACCCATTTACACAATATTTAAAGAAATAAATCCAAACACCTTTTAAAGTATAGTTTAGCACATGTGAATGCAATTATGAGAAGTCAATACAGTATTTTAACATTTAATATGGCGCAAACCATGACTTATGGGGCAGCACAAAAAAAGTCAACAGTTAAGCCTGCTGTCATCAGTTTGGACGTTACCTCTACGCTAGCTGATGTCTCCCTGCAGTCTTCTCCTGACACTTTATCTGAATCTTTCTGGAAGATATGAATTTTTTAAAAAATTGCTACAGCAGGAAAACCAACCAGAATGCAGCTTTACATTGAAACTGCATATGAAAGCTGAGCAATGGTATGTGTCTCTGGAATCCTAGTATTTATCCACCTGTGCTTTGAACCCTTACGGAAAAATGTGTTTCCTCAACATCTGAAAAATACATCTGGCTTCCTTAACAGATGTGCCAAGGTGGTTGTTGACATTAAGTCTATACTTAAGCAGCATACCTTGCAGGAAAAACATCTCCAGGGCAGGATGCTTCCAGGTGGCACAGTCCTGTGTGCCCATGTACCTCCTAAGCAGTCCGGGATGTGACTCTTTGGGGGGTTTATTTTACTACAAAGGCATATTGTCTGAAGATGGTTATGCGTGGAGAAGCATCTGAGGCTGAAGCTCAGCACTTGGAGGAGATTTCGCAGCCCGGCACAGGGCACCCCGGCCTTCATTTCCTGAGAGTCAGGCTGGAATTTCTGAAAATCCAAAACCTGCTGATCATTTATGCCGTGTGTGTGTGTGAAATATACGGAACATAAACCGCGGGGAGAACTTCAAAACTTTCAAAGAAATGAAATTGATTCCCTGGGTAAATCAGGTGTGGAGAAGCCATGGAACTCCAGCTGCTCCTGAGCAACGGGCCCACGCAGCTTCGCTGTCACGTTACTCCAAAACGTGGTTCCTGGCGATTCAAAGTCCAAGGAAACTCACTGGAAAGAAAGAAAGATGCAACTGCGCGCGTTTACATGACGAGGGACCACAAACT
>NW_009694554.1:0-536 GCF_000703405.1 Apaloderma vittatum
TTTCTCTTTTTTTTTGGGGGGGGGGAATAATTATATCCCCAAGGGGAGAAGGGAGAGGAGAGAGAAACAGAGGGAGAAGGGAATTTTGATCCAATATTCCTATTAAAATACCATCTGCCAGACAAGAACACCAACCTGGAATGAAAAAAAGCCTGAGAGAAATAAAGAAATAGAGAATTCCGCGGTGGGACAGGGAGCAGCTCACCTTCCACAGGGCCCGGCCAGCACTTCAGCATCAAATTAAAAAAAAAAACAGCAATCTGCACAAAATCCACCAACATTTTTCCCCCCTCTTCCCCCATGCTCTGGGAATAGGAAAAGCAGCACGTACCTTTTCCAGGGTGGGGGGAGAAGGATGCTCTGAGCTAAAGCATCCCTTCATCCCTCCTGAAATCTCTCTTTTTATACAAAACCAACCAAATAAATGAATTATAGTAATAATACTACCACCAAAAAATCGATACTTTGCCAAAGTAGCAGAGGAGAAGAAAGCTGCTCCAGAGTGCAGAAGGAGCACAGAAATATCTGTCCGGCGC
>NW_009694554.1:559-859 GCF_000703405.1 Apaloderma vittatum
TTATTTACTGTTTATTCCGTATTACAAAATAGAAGTTTCGTCACCCATTCGCAGACCAAACGACAGCTAATAAATACACCGGGTACATCGTTGAGGAGGGGGGAGAATCAATAAAGTTACTGCAATGGATTGAATTTAGGTAGAGATGTACAAATTGGGGTTCGCCTTGTTGTGGTTTTTTTTTTTTAATATATATCTTAGCATTTAGCAAATCTACATTAATTACGCAACAAATAAATACACAATAATATTAAGCCCGGAGGCTATTTCTCCCTCCCCCACCTCCCATGCTGCACTTTC
>NW_009694554.1:1234-1518 GCF_000703405.1 Apaloderma vittatum
AACTCACTGGGTTTAGGGGGGTTCCCCCTTTTTTTCCTTTTTTTTTCTTTTCCTTCTCCACCAGCCCTTTTTTTTTAATATATATTTTTTTCCTATGAATATCGCGATGTTTAAAGCGGAGAGGACACGACGCAGCCGTCCTGCGGATTTGCTTTTAAATTCTTTTTGGTGTATTTTTTTTCCTTTTTGTTGTTTCTCGGTGATCCCTTTCCCCTCAAAGACCGCACAGGTCAGGACACTTAGGAACAACCTAAAGAGCGATACCCTATTTTTTTTTTTTTTTT
>NW_009694554.1:1586-2926 GCF_000703405.1 Apaloderma vittatum
AATAAGAACTCTCCTTTGTCTGAGGGACTTGTGAGGGTACGGACCAGAGTCCATCCAGCAGCTCCCTCCCTTCCCACCCCAAAAAATCAAAGTTTCCTCAAGGTAGCTTCCACCAGAAGTGATGGAAAAGAAAATAATAATAATAAAAAAAAAAAGCAGGGGACTCCCCCATCTCCTGCAATCCCACCTAAAGAGCCTCTTTGCTTTTCAACTTGGAATCTTTCTTCCACTTCATCCTCCGGTTTTGAAACCAGATTTTGATTTGTCTCTCGTTCAGGCAGAGGTTGTTGGCGATCTCAATGCGCCTCCGCCGGGTCAGGTATCTGTTAAAATGAAATTCTTTCTCTAGTTCCAGAGTTTGGTAGCGGGTGTAGCTGGTTCGGGAGCGTTTACCATCCGTTTCTGAGGGGGGAAAAAAAATAGAATAAAATAAAAGGGAAGACACCGCATGGAAAGCCAAAGAAATTCTGGATGGATTTTAAATTATTTTTATTTACTTTTTAAAAAAATATATAAAAGCCCGGTTACAAATTTAGAATATACGGAAGTTTGCTGGGGCTGTGAGCACGCAGTAGCTTGAAATCTTTCATTCTGCAACACCTTCAGCCCCCCCAAGGTGTGTCCCTCCCTTTCCTTTCTAAAGCCCAGATCAAACACATGTAGATGAGCCAGAAGTGAACCTGTTTCCTCTCGGACAATAAGGAAGTGTATAAAAGAGGGAAATATCTTGTCTTGGGCATCTTGTCCCCTTTTCCTCCCCGCTCAGTTCAGTCCTGGGAAGGTGGAGGGAGAAAATCTCTCCACCTTCGCTTCTGGTGTCATTTATTTATTTATTTATTTAAAAAGCTCACCCTCAAAGAACATGTGTATTTCAAGTTATTTTTACCCCCCCCTCCCCAAAAAAATGGAATATCGCCTTTTATACACGTTTTGTTTCTATGATCCAATTATGCTGTCATAAATTTGGGCGTATATAGCCTCTAAGCCTTTTAGTGGACAGTTTTACGAGCAATTGATGCCTTAGTCGTAAAATTTACGACCTCAGGTTTTTTATTATTTGCCCCGTATGGCCTATAAAAAAAAAAAACCAAGGGAAAAAAAACCCTCCAAAACCAAAAAAAAAAAAAAAGAAAAAAAAAAGAAGAGAAAGTTTTTACCATGGCTCATGTGTAGTTTGGTCATCCAGGGGTAAATTTGTGGAGGTGGTTGCTGCTGCTGCTGCTGCTGCTGAGGTTGGGGTCCTCCTGGTTGTGCCGCTTGCAGGGGCTCGGCTTTGATTTCCCCCGAGCTCTTGGATCTCTCCTCCAGCGGCGGGTTCACACTCTTCTGCCTGTAAATCC
>NW_009694555.1:0-227 GCF_000703405.1 Apaloderma vittatum
CCCGGGCTCCCCCGCCGGCCACCCCCGAGCTTGCCCCGCTAACCCCGGCAGCCCCCGGGCTCTGAACCAGTTGATATAAAAGTGTGTGCGAGGGGGATAAAAGTTCCAATCTCTCATGAGGGGAGAAGGCTTCAGGGGCAGAAGCAAGTTAATTTCCAGCCGATTTCTCATTACTCTTCTTAACGCCTATGAGGGAGAGAAAATTAGGCACACAGCACACGTTTTGG
>NW_009694556.1:0-427 GCF_000703405.1 Apaloderma vittatum
TGCCCCTCCCCAAGGCGCCGCTGTCACGTGAAAGGCAGCCAATCAGAGCGCAGAGAAGGGGAGAATGGTAAGGGGGCGGAGCCTCCGCCGGAGGCGTGAGCGGGCTTCGTCACGTGACCGCGCCACGTGACAGTGCCCCCGGTGACCCCAGTGCTCCCAGTGAACTCCAGCGCTCCCAGTGAGTCCCCAGTGCTCCCAGTGAGTTCCAGTGCTCCCAGTGAACCCCAGTGCTCCCAGTGAGTCCCCAGTGCTCCCAGTGAGTTCCAGTGCTCCCAGTGAGTTCCAGTGCTCCCAGTGAGTTCCAGTGCTCCCAGTGAACCCCAGTGCTCCCAGTGAACTCCAGCGCTCCCAGTGAGCCCCAGTGCTCCCAGTGAACCCCAGTGCTCCCAGGGAGTTCCCAGTGCTCCCGGTGACTCCCCGTGGCCCC
>NW_009694556.1:681-1065 GCF_000703405.1 Apaloderma vittatum
AGTGCCCTCAGTGCTCCCATTGAGCCCCCAGTACTCCCAGTGCTCTCAGTGCTCCCAGTGAGTCCCCGGTGCTCCCAGTACTTGCTGGTGCTCCCTATGAATCCCAGCGGTCCCCAGTACTCCCGGCGATCCCCAGTGACTACGTTACCCCAAGTTATCCCAGTGCCCCCGCTGATCCCCACGAACTCCAGTGCAACCCCCGCCCCGTCAGGAACACGTCGGGGCTTCTGTACAGGACATTAACGAGGAAAAAAAGTACCGAAATAAATAAGCGGTCATCCGTGCTTAATTAGCAAAAGTTCATTTGTGCATTTCCCTCCACATCACCAGCAGCCCAGTGGAGTGGGGAAACTGAGGCACTGACGGCGTGGGTTTGGGCTGGGT
>NW_009694556.1:1196-1513 GCF_000703405.1 Apaloderma vittatum
CCAATGGTGCTGTGGTGGGACATTCTGGGGGGTGACTGAGGGGACCCTCCAACCCCAGATGAGTTGGGAGGGAGACCTCAGAGCCCGTACTGGGATCTCAGCACCGCTATTGGGTCCCCAGCTCCAGTAACAGGACCTCAGTGACTGGACCCCAGTGCCAGTGGTGGGTCCCCAGCCCCAGGAACGTGACCTCTCGCCCCAGTAACAGGACCCCAGCCCCAGTAACGTGACCCCAGTCTGGCCTCATCCCCAGCCCCGCTGAGCCGGTAACCGGAGCCGGTGCCAGCAGCGGCTGAGGGGACACCATCCATAATTTA
>NW_009694556.1:1565-1772 GCF_000703405.1 Apaloderma vittatum
GGTAGGGGCCCCCTCCCCTCCTCTGTCCCCCCACTGCGGCTGGGGACCCCCAGCAGCTCAGTGGGGTGCAGGGTTGGGGGTGCATGGTAGCAGCAAAGCTGGGCTGAGGTGGGGCGCGAGGGGCTTGTGCCAGACAGCGCATCCCAAAGAGCTGCCCCCCAAAACACTCGCCCTTTGGAGGGGTCTCTGGCACCTCTGGACCCCCAG
>NW_009694557.1:0-588 GCF_000703405.1 Apaloderma vittatum
GGCAGATGCCATGGAGGATGAGGAGGATCCGCTGCTCTGGCATGAAGGTCCCTTTCTCTCGCAGTGCCTGCACCTCGCTCCAGAGGGTCCCCCCCTGGCAAATGCGAGCAGCCAGTCACCTCTGCCATTGCTGGCATCAAGGGGGTGGGGATGGACAGGGGAGCGCCCCTTACCTTCACGTAGGGCAGCAGGAGCCAGGCTTCATGCTTGGCGCCCTTCTCCACCATGCAGTGGGCCACCAAGCGCAGGATGTTGGGGTGGTCAAAGAGGCCGTGCATCTCCACCTCGTGCAAGGCGGCCTGGCGGTCCTCCTTGTCATGGCACAGGATGCGTTTCAGGGCGTAGAAGCGCCCATCACGCAGCCCCTCGACAAGGTCCACGTAGCTGAAGCCCCTGCAAAGGAACCAAGTGCGGCATGGGCTGGGTGTCACACAGCTGCAGTGCCCATGTCAGGGTCCTGCACCCAGCTTCAACCGTGAGCACCCAGCAGAGAGGGGCAGAGTGCAGCAGGTGCTTGCACCCGTCTCCATGGGAACTCCCCCAGACATGCATGTGCCCCCCACTTGGGGGCACCTGCCAGGCACCCAA
>NW_009694558.1:0-897 GCF_000703405.1 Apaloderma vittatum
CCTCGGCGCCCGCAGCAGCCCCCGCTCACCCCGACGCCTGACGGGGACCACGCTGGGGCTGGGGGGTGCTTTGTTCCTTGTTGCATTTTTTTTGTTGTTTTTTTTCCTTTCAGATTAATAGTACTGAAAATTAATTTGATCGTGGACAATGCGGGGAAAAAAAAGATTGCGTGGGTTATGATTTTAATTTATTGGAAGCCTTCACAGTATTATTTTTTAAAACGGCAAGCTTGATTTTATTTTTTTTTTGCCTGCCCCAATATTTGCACAGTCCCTGTCTTTTTTTACTTTTTTTTTATGTTGAGCAGCCTTTATTAAGCCAGGCTGATTATGAGGTTCCCATTGGACAGATAGGTACACAGCAAACCTTAAGTTTGCTATAAATTATAATATATCTAATACTAAGTCCTAGTATACATATATTTTAAAGGCCAGAGTGGATGTTTTATAACATTTAAGTATATTGCAACTGTAAATAGAAGATGTGTAAAATATGTCATTTTTACAAAATTTAAAAAAAAATATCTTTTTAGTTAATTATGATGGTACTAAGAATATGGATAACATTTCAGTTACCATTATATTAAAATATTTGTGTATGTGTATAAAAGCGTCTGTAAAATTATCTCTTTTGAAGGTCTCTGCAGGCCCGTGAGCGTTCGCTCAGGTCGGGGGCCGGCGCCGTGGGGATGCTGGGAGGGTTTTCTTGTTCTGCCCCGTTGTCTCCTTTCCCTGTATCTCCTATCCTGACGCCCCTGGGGAGGAACCTCTAAATTTCACCCCAGCCCTACGTGCAACATGAAAGTTCCACCACACGGGCGCTGCCTGATCATGGGCGCTGCGCACCAGGGGTGAAGATTGGGGATGCTGGAGAGAAGGTCGGGGAGGCTGGAGAGA
>NW_009694559.1:0-2332 GCF_000703405.1 Apaloderma vittatum
AATGTGGGGCCTCTCCAGAAGGATACAGGTGTCCTGGTTACTGGGAATGTGGAGAAGCCTGAAATACTCAACAACTATTTTGCCTCAGTCTTCACTGGCAGCCGCTTGAGCCACACCACCCAAAGCACAGAGGGGGTTGGCTGTGTCTGGGGGAGGGAAGAACCCACCCGGGGAGATGCAGACAGGTCCGGGAACACCTAGAGAACTTGAACGTGCACAAGCCCATGGGACCTGATGAGATGGAAAATACGTGTGCTTATCTGCATCTCTCCTGGATTGCCCTGCCACAGAACCACTAACCTTAACGATATGAGCTATTTCACATGAGATATCCCAGAGGGAAGTCACAGAATTAAAGCCTGAGAAGAACTACCTCAGTTTAGAGCCTAGCTTCGAAAGAGCAATCACTTACACTTTGCTCCCAGAGAGAAGTTGACTGAAAACTGCTACTCGTCTGCATATCTCCTGGATTACCCTGCCAGAGAAGAACTGACCTTAAGGATGTGAGCGATTTTACAGGTAATATTCTGGATTAAATCAGAAAATTCAAGCCTAAGATGAGCTGCCTGTTTTGGGAGCTTACCTTCAAAAGAGGAACTTTTAGCCTCTGCTCCAGGAGAGAAGGTGGAACGAAGGAAAACTGGTGCTGTTGTTCATCTCTCCTTGAATGACCTGCAACAGAAGCACTAACCTTAAGGATATGCACTATTTGACATGAGATATCCAGGACTCAATTGAGAAAATTCAAGCCTGATCAGAACTGCAACATTCTGGAGCCTAGCTTCCAAAGAGTAAAACTCTAGCCACTCTCAAGGTGGCAAGAAATCAAACTGGCGCTGGTCTGCATCTCTCCTATATTGCCCTGCCATAGAAGCACTAACCTTATGTATCTGAGCTATGTGACACGAGATATCCTGGACAGAAGTCACAAAATTCAAGACTGAGTTGTGCTTCAACATTCTGGAGTCTAGCTTCAAAAGAGCGAATGCTTAACTTTTGTTCCCAGAGACAAGGAGGCAGGATGGAAAATTGGTGCTGGTCTGCATCTCTCCTGGATTGCAGTACTACAGAAGCACCAATCTTAAGTATCTGAGGTATCTGACACGAGATATCCTGGACAGAAATCACAGAATTCAAGCCTGAGCTGAGCTGCCTCAGTTTGGAGACTAGCTTTGAAAGAGCAAAAAATTAAACTTTGCTCAGTGAGAGAAGCTGGTACGAAAGAAAACCGGTGCTTGTCTGCATCTCTCCTGGATTGCCCAGTCACAGAAGCACTAACCTTAGTGATCTGAGCTATCTGACACCAGATATCCTCAACTGAAGTGGCATAAAATAAAGCCTGTGCCGAGATGCCTCCATTTGTAGTCTACTTTTCAAAGAGCGAATATTTAGTCTTTGCTCCCAGAGAGAAGGTGGCACGAAAGAAAACTGGTGTTCGTCTACATGTCTCCTGGATTGCCGTGCCACAGAAGCACTAACTTCAAGGATGTGAGCTATCTCAAATGAGGTGTCCTGGACTGAAATCACAAAATTCAAGCCTAAGCTGAGCTTAATCAGTCTGGAGCCAAGATTCAAAACAGTGTACATTTAGCCTTTGCTCCCAGAGAGTAGGTGGCAGGCTGGAATACTTGTGCTGTTCTGCATCTCTCCTGGATTGCCCTGCCACAGAAGCATTAGCCTTAAGTATCTGAGCTATGTGACACGAGATATCCTGGACTAAATGCGCAAAATTCAAGCCTGAGCTGCCTCAGTTTAAAGCCTAGTTTTAAAAGAGCAAATGTTTAGCTTTTGTTCCCAGGGAGAAAATGGCACAAAGGAAAACTGGTACTGGTCTGCATCTCTCTTGGATGGTTCTCCCACAGAAGTACTAACCTTAAAGAATCTGAAGTATCTTACCCTAGATATCCTGAATTGAAATAAAAAAATTCAAGATTGAGCTGAATTACAACTTTTTAGAGCCTAGATTCAAAGGAGCAAATGCCTAGCATTTGCTCTCAGTGAGAAAGTGGCACAAAGGAAAACTCGTGATGATCTGCATCTCTCCTGGATTGTCCTGCCAAGGGTTAGGGCTGGGCCGGCCTCTAACACAGACAGATGCTCTCTAACCCCCTCTTTCCCCCCCAGAATGGGAAGGAAAAGGGAATGAAGCAGAAAGACTTTCGGGTTAGAGAAGAAGAAAAACTACAACAGCTTTAATGAAACAATAATAATAGAAAATAATAGTGGAATGATAAAAGTAAAGAACTATATACAACTAAAGATAATAGCCCAATATCAAACCCGATTTCCTTCCCCCGATATCAATCACCATTGATGCTGCAGAACAGGAGAC
>NW_009694560.1:0-1918 GCF_000703405.1 Apaloderma vittatum
AGTGACAGCAGGACTCGGTGACAAGGTGAGCGGGTGGGCTGGTGGAAAGCCAGGCTGCAGAGCATGCTTGCTCCTGTCCCTGCAAGCCTGAGGAGGGTGGAAAGCATGAGAATGCTGCCCTATGTCTGGGGTCCCTGCCCTGCTCCCTAATGCCCTCCTCAAGTTGTGGGTGATGCTCTCACTGTTGCCTCAACCACAAGCCTCTGTACCTACTCCCTCAGGTGGTTTGAGGCAATCCCGGTATTTCTGTTCTGCGTTGGGTGCCAGCAGCTCATCAAGGATGAGGGACTGGGGTCAGGGGCCCTGCCAGGGTGTGAGTCCATGCCAAGAGTCCTGCAGGATTGCCTTGGCACTGGCACTTGTCCCCAGGCTGCTCGTGGCACTAGAGAGTGATCAGAAGGAGGCACTGCCTGAGAGCACAGTGCTGCACCCATAGGGGCTGAGTGAGCAAGCCTGGACCTACACCGGCTTCTCTGTGGAGGACATCTGGCCCAGCTACTGCTGTTTCACCTCCTCCCCAGTGAAAGGCTGCTGTCTTGTTTCCAGTTACCTAACTGGAAAACATCAGCTCTGCGCAGCTAAATCCCCCAGGTCTTGTCACATCAGGCAGCTGCTCCTGTACAACTGCAAATCTTCCGAGTCCTTCTGCACTAGCTGCAGTCAGGAATCCAGGTAAAAGACTGTTTCCCAACCCTTTATTTCATAAAACATTTATTTTAAAGTTAGAAATTCGCAACATTTTTGGAAAAGGCAGAATTTTTGGGTCGGTCTGTGGGCCAGCTCCCAAGCTGTTGTGTCTAAAATTTCTGTCCCCAAAGCTCTCACCCTGGAGCTGGAATGGCCCCAGGTGCTGGCAGCTCATGTCAGCGCAGGGCTCAAGGGGAGCATCAGCAGCTTTGGGAAGTGTCCCTGCACCCATCCCTCAGGCAGTTTGTTCCTGGAGAGTGAATGATTATGGTTCCTCTGACCTGTTCTTCCATAACTGGCTGCTCAGACATTAAAACGGGGGTGAAGGTCAGTGGTGCTCTGCACCCTGTGCTTGGCACTGCGGAGCACCAGTCTTCTCTAAGTTGTCCCCAGAAGCTGAAGAGATGCTGGCCCAGCCTAAGCCTGCAAGGTCTGGCCAGCAGGAAGTAAAAGAGGCTCAACAGTTCATAGCACCAACTCTGAGCCTGTTGTAGAAATCATCATTAAATAATAGGAATTTTCGAAACCTTTTGTGGCACCACAGGCTCCCCTGGAGGTAGGACTGAATTTTTTTGCAGCTCATAAAACAAGTGAGAAGTCTTTTTGTGGTTGTCTTGTTGGTTCGATGCAGGGTAATCCTTTGGACCTTGTGGGAAAGATGGACAAGGGGGTGGCAGGAAGAACCCAGCTCTTATCACATAAGGTGTTGCCACCTCCTACGTTACCCCTGCTGCGCATGTTCATGGTGAAGCTGATCCCTACCAGCATTTATTCACAGAGAAAGGAACCTGGAAAGAAGTTGGCTCTAGAACTTGAAAATTGTTGCCATATTGAAGGAGTTCATGGGCCGGTGCTGCATGAGTCAGCACCAGCACTGTCATGTTGGACCAAGCTGCTGAGGCACAGCCATGCTCTAAAAGGTATTTTAAAAACTGTTAAATGCTGTAGGAAAGAAACATTCTTCTGTGGGCTCAGAATATTGATGTGTTGGATATCAATAGCTGCCAGGAGAGGGGAGAGCTGCAAGTGGGTGCTGATGACAGGGTGAGGAACCTCCCTGACACCGTGGGCCCTCCTGGCATCTTCCCCTTGTCGTCACAGATGGCTCTGGGGGTGCCTGGGGCTGGTCGCATCCACCCTCACCTGGCTGAGGCTACATCAGTAAAGTGCTTGAAATCGTATCACTTGCGCTTGGTCGTGCAGTCCCGTCCTGCAGCGGCCTCCTTGGGGC
>NW_009694560.1:1949-3850 GCF_000703405.1 Apaloderma vittatum
AGCAGGAGAGCCCCTGTGCTGCTGGGAGGGAACACGCAGCTCCTGCTGCTCATCCCACCAGCTCTGGGCTTTGCTGCTTTACAGCTCCATGTACATCCTTGATGGATCTGAGCGAGGCCCTCGCTAGTGACTAGAAGAAAAAACTGATCCGAGAGGCCACTGTTTTGCAGCCCGTTGATGAGAATATTTTTTCTTCTTCTGGGAAGTAGGGGATGCTGTCAGCCACCTCCTGGACAACATCTGGACGTACTTCGAGGCCTTGCTGGACAAGTTCGCTGATGACGCACTGTTTTACGTGGTGGTGCTTTAATGGCAGGAATGGCACAACAAAATCAATGAGGTGTTCATTAACGATCCCAGATTTCCAGAACCCACCTGCAAAAGCAAAGGAAGAGACAGGTTTTACCTTCAGAGAGTCTCTGCAGTCCCTGGAATTCAAAGAGCTGTTCTGTGTGAAGCCAAAATACCAGGCTGAAGACAGATCTGCTCCAGTTTTGTGCAAGAAGAGAGCTGACCCCATCAGCTGTGACCCCCTTTCCCCCCAGTAGACTTGTTCTCCAGGAATGGGAGGGATTTATCTTGACTAGTCAGAATTTAAGCTCTGCTCCCTGTGACAAGGACAAACCAAGGACAGCCAGGCAGGCGGTGGGGACTGGTATGTCTCGGCGCCCTTCCAGCGAGCATGCTGTGCTGTTTGCCATCGCCCGGCTGTGAGTACACCTCTCCCCTAAAGAATTTTGCTAAACGTGGCAGTGGGTCTCCTGGCTTGGAAAGCTGGGTTATTCCTTCTCTGTGCCAGGAAACCCCTTCCCTCAAAACTCCCTTGTCTCTTTCTGGCTGCCTGGGAGGCGGCAGGCGGTGCCGCTGGCTGCCTGGAATGTGCCTGGCTCCCTCTGCCGGGCTCTGACCCTGCAGGAAGCGCTCTGCTCCACCGACTCACTCTGAGGGTTTTCAAACACGGCTTTGGAGATGGCCAGCTCCAAGTCTCGCAGGCTGATCTCCTCCCGGTCCTTGTGGGCACGCCAGAGATCCAGCGTCATTTCGTTGATCTGCTCCCCTCCCGCGTTGCTGCACAAGAGTAAGAGGCTTATTAGATCTGTATCTAGGAAAATGGTGTTGCAGGACAGAGGTGGCACCTGCCTGTATGAGCACAAGCTGGGATCTCCCAGCTGCCCACCCTAAAATGACTCTTGTAAAGGCATCCTAGTAATAGGGATGGGAGAGCTTTTTTAGGCTCTCCAGGTCTGTCTCTTCACAACCAACTAATATTTCTTGGTCCTCGTAGAGGCTCAAGGCTTGGAGAAGGAAAAGCAGAACAGGTGTGTGCTCCGAAGCATGCATGACCTCGGCCCAAATGAGAAGCGGTACGCTGGAAGGCCCTGTGATGCTGCAGAGGGGCCTCTCTTACCTTATGAAGATGAAGATCACTTTGCGGTAGTTGGACCCGTAGACAACCCATGAGGGTCCCAGGAACGGTATGATCACGTCGATGAGGCCTGGGTGCATCTTGTCCATCTCATCAAAGAGAAAAGCTGACCGGCCACAGTTTGTCAAGTTCCCTTGGATCCAGCGCTTCAGGTTTTCCTGGGAAAAAAATCCAGCGAGCCATAAGGCAGTGAGATACCAAGGGCAGCAAGGGAGGCTCGAGCTACCCTGGAGCAAAGGCTGAGGCCTGAGCTCAAGAAGAGTTGAAGGTGCTGAAAGCAGTTTCTCCCTGCACAGCAACACCTACTCACAGCAGGAACAGCACCAGGTAGGCCTCCTTTTTTCTGGATTTGGCACAGTGGCTTTTACCAAGTTTATTAGCCTGCTCTAGATCTTTTATTACAGATTTAAAGGAGGAGGCAGCAAACTAAAGCTGGGGATTCAGACTCCTACAGTTCCCCATGTTCTTCTCTTTC
>NW_009694560.1:3881-4893 GCF_000703405.1 Apaloderma vittatum
TACACGGTTCCCAGCTGCTGAGTGCTTTTTGCCAGCTCCTGTCCAGCAAAAACATGTGCCTGTGCTGACCCAGGACAGTTCTGGCTCTTTACTACAGCTGAAGTTTCTCCAGTGTAGATTGCAACCAGCACAAAGCCACTCGCGTCACCTGTGGGCGTTTATAAGTCAAGCACTTCACCCAGCACAGGTTTTAATTTCCCGATAATATTTCTTCTAAGGACATAATACACCAAATAACTTTTCTGAACACCCAGAAAACAAATGTCCGTGTGCATTCAGCTGAAGGTCTGGCAGCCAGCCTTCACGTTTTGATCTCTGGCACAGTTAAGGCTCTAGAGCTGCTGCTCAGGAGCTGCTTGCTCGGTGAGGAGGGGATTACGAGTCTGGCCGTATGCAGGTTTTCACAGCCATCAAGCTATTTGGAAAGCAGTGGGAGAATGTTACTGCCTTTCATCTAAGCAAAGCACTTTTATTTGTGTGTTCAAAGGGCTGTGTAAATATTTGAGGAATGAGAACATGATCACGGCAAGGACTGCTGTGAGGAAGACGAAAGTGATAACTGAGTATCTGAGTGTATCACAGCTACTAGTGGATCCTTCAGCCAGTGTGTGGAGCCACTCGCTCAGCTGTGTTCGAGAGGGTAAAACAAAGAGCTTCTATTCCTGTCCTACTTCAGGAAACAGCCTGAATGCATATGTACTGAGGATCAAGGTGGACATAACAACAAAACCCAACAACCAAGCAGTGCTGTGCTGAGAGGCGTCTCCTACCTTGTACTGCTCTATGCGCTCAGCATGGGGGAAGTGCACTATCGGAGAGAAGTGGTGGACGTAGGGGCTCTGGAGTCCCTTCTGGAAGAGGTAGCGGATGAGCATGGAGCTCACGTAGGTTTTTCCTGTTCCAGTCGAGCCGTGGAAGGACATCACGAGGGGTTTCTTTGGATTCTGGTTCTCCAGGAACTCCCTCACCCCCTTCACCACCTGCTGCCTCACCAGCGGCTGCCCCACCAGAT
>NW_009694561.1:0-2351 GCF_000703405.1 Apaloderma vittatum
CAGATGCCAGCGCCTAAATTAATACTAGTGTTTTGCAGATTCTATAACCATTAAAGCATCGAATTAATTAAGTTCCGCGGCTTTCTTTAAATCGAATGTTATCGCTTTATTCCCATCGATGGGAGGCGGGTCAGCGCACTCGGGCACAGTCATCAGATACTTTCCCGAAGGTTATCTGAGTCATCAGATACTTTCCAGAAGTTTATCTGTACGTCAGCACACGTTCTGAACTGATTCCAGGAACGCTCTGCTTCTTATCCATGCCAGCTTTGGAGAGTACGGTATAAATAACGTGAACTGTAGGCTGTAACTGCAGTAGAGCAGACCTCAGCCCTTCCAACCTGACCTGAAGGAATATTTGGATTTGGCTTTCTTTTTTTGAAGGGGGGGCTTACCTTTTTGGTTTTTTTACTTTTTTTTTTTTTGAGAGGCACTTTCTCTTAAGCCCGCCCCATCACAGCTAGATAAAGTCAACAGGCAGGGTCTAAATTATTAATGTTCTAATGGGAGAGGGATTGGCTGGAGACGTCTCTCGTTCACCCCTTGCAGAAAATAAATAAAAAAATATAAATAATAAAAAAAGTTCCAAGAGCACAGGAAAGCCCTGATGACCTTACGATTCACCCCTCACATTAAAACAGTGGCTGCAAGGCTGCCTGCTTGAGAAGAATAAGCAATAGACTTAAGAGGAAATTGAAACAAGGACATTTCTGCTGATATGCGAGTTGGTCTGGTACATCTTTTGAATCAAATCAGGACAACTGGGTTTGATTTTGCTTGGCTTTACAGGAAACACTTGGAATAGAAAACCGCATCAAGGTGGGGCCCAGGGTTTCAGAAGCGAGCAGTTGATGAGCCCTTCACACCAGAGCGGTGCCTTACGCTAAGCAGAAAAGGCAGTGAGAGCTGAGCCCTTCTCCTGTTTTTTGAGCCACATGCCAATATCAGAGGAGGTCTGTGAAGGGGCTGCGGATTTCTTTGCTAAAAGAGGCGCACTCACCCCTCCGGGCTCCCTGGGGCCACGAGTGGACCCTGCGTCCCGACCCCTCTTGCGCCCCGTTCCGCGGAGCTTCAAAGGCAGTCAGTCCTTCCGCGGGGGTTTCTGCTGGCCCTGGCCACTGCCTGTTCGCCCTGGAATAGCAATCCCACCTAGCTCAGGGGGACGTCGCTGCGAGGTTTCCTCCTCCGAGAGGAGCTGCGTCCTACAAAGTGTCGTTGCAAGGGGAGAGCAAAACTGCGAATTTTGGCGGAGCCCTTTAGGGGAGAAAACGAGGGGTTAAAATACAGGTGAAAGGCAGAGTTTCTGTGGCTGCTGGGGGTCACAAGGAGAGGGATGCCTTCTCTGCAGAGTTTCAAAGAAACCGCGGGAGGAGGGAGAAACTTGCTGCGTAGGGCACTGGAGTAGTGAGTAGCTGTGTGCAGCGGGAATGAACGCACAGCAACTTAGTTTTTATTTCTCTTGTGCTTAATCCCACGATTACCATTACCCCTGCGTGTCCTCACTCAATTAATATAAGGGAGAAAAAAAGGAAAAGAAGATAACTGTACCAGAGGCCTTTGAAAAGCTGGGCGCATCCCAGGGTTGGAGTTGGGTACAGCGCTTCACGTCGCGTTGCTCGCCCGGGGCTGGAGCCGGAGCCCTGGCAGCGCCCCTCACTCCCACCACTTCATAGCGTCTATCGTGACACGCGGTGGGATCCGTCAGCGCGACACCCGCCTCCGGACCAGCGGGGGAGGCTGGAGACTGCTCCGGTCCAGGGCGATTCCCGCGACACCCTCGGAAATGGGAAGGTTTTCTGGCTTCGCGTGGCCAGATCTGGGGCTGGGGCTCGGTCGAGCTCTCCAAAACCCTCTCAGGAATGTAAGTATTTCAGTCCTTCCGATGAGAAAAAAACAAACCAGCCCGGGGTAAGTCCCTGCTCAGGAGTTTGCTGACCATGTCCAGTCCCTCCACACAACCACATACCCTCGCTAAGGGACATCGGCGAACTCTGATGGTAAAAGGGGAAATTGCTTCATTTCCAAAGGTCACATTCCTAGGAACAAAGTGCTGGTAATATTTAATTACTTTTTAAAAAAATAATTCCATTAAAGGATGCAGTTTATTGGAATAATGCGAGTGTATTTCAGAGAAATCAAATACCCGGAGTTAATCAATATTCAGACACTCGAGGCTACAAAGCTAGGTGAAAACAAAGCCTTTTGCAGCAGAGCAGCAGTAACGTGCAGCACCTGAAGTAAGTCACTGCTGGGGAGCTCTGTCAGACACTACTAATTAACCTACTTTTCAGCTGAGTTGATGTCAACTTTTTTTTTATAGGGGAGGAGAGAGATGCGCTTTCCCTCGGATT
>NW_009694562.1:0-4804 GCF_000703405.1 Apaloderma vittatum
GAGGAGCTGGCTCCCGGCGACGGCTTTTTATGTTTATTTAAGAAATGGTTGTGCTTAAACTTGGCGTTGCCGTGTCACGACAGTGAAAGGTCCCCGCTGTAACATCCCGGGCCTGGCCTGGAGCGCCAGGCTCTGCCTTCCCCCAGGCCCTGCCCGCCCCCGCTTCGAGAGCTTCGAACAAAACCCGGCGTTAACCAGAGAGGCCCTCGGCCCACAAACTTTAAACCCAGCTTTAAACCCAGCAGCCGGCTTTCTAAAGCCTGTGCCTTAGATTTACGGTGAAATTGCATCTTTCTCCTCCTCCCCACCCAACCGATGAGCCCAAAGCCCTTGGGTCAGGCTGCATGAACCTCGTGAAACTCCTTTTAAACGCCGTTTGGGTTCTTTTCAGCCTGTTTCTTCAGGAGATGTTTCCAGCCTACGGCTTTCCTTCCCGCGGGCCAGAGCTGAGGCCAGAGCTACGATTTCAAATGCAGAGGGAAACATTAAAATGGCAAAAAAATTGGTTATTTTCCCAGCCCGTGACCCGGACTGCAGAACCCTGCGGAGCGCGTGTCTGCCAGAGAAATACCTCCATGACATCCTCCCCTCTGACTGGGGCCAAAGAGGAAACCGGAGCACAATGCATTTTCCCCATGACTATTATTTCCTGTATTATGGCAATAACTACAGCCATCCTGCTGACAAGCTCTTGTTCCAAGTGGATAGACTAGGCAGGCCCTGGTTACTGCGGGAAGGCAAAAAATATTTACCCTTTGCGCAACCCGTTTTCGTGCGTCGCTGCCTTGCTTGAATGGCCTGGCTTTGGGGCACGGGCTTCCAGCAATGCCCACAAAACTCGATCAGCATGTTGGAAGCAGAACTAATTGGTTTTTCCCTTCAGTGTTTGAAGACAAAAAACATCCGTATGGCTCTCGGAATCGACAAGTAAAGTTACTGGGGATAATATTTAGCGTGTTGGATAGACGGATCTAAAAGCACGTCGCTGTATAGTTGCTTTTCTGCTGAGCCACTGTGCCCTCGCAGTTCATGCCCCATCTCTTCTGCCACCCTTGTTCTCGGCGGTTCTTGTAGGTAAGGGTCTACGAGCCCACCCTGCAGACTTCAGAGTCCTCCCTGGCCACCGACATTCACCCGTCGTTTGCCAGGTGCTGCTGAGCGGCTCCAACCTGCACCTCATTTCCAAGTGTCATGTACAAGACACCCTAAATCCGCAGGGCTGCAGCTACAATCATTTCAGCCAGGCTGCAAACACGAGTGTGAAAACGGTCCTTTTCCAGTTAACAGGCTTTCATGTTCATTACACCTCGCTTGGCTGTGGTTTGGGGCTCTGCATGTTGCCCATGTTCAACACAGGAGGCTCACTTGCCCTTTAGATTAAATATGAACCAGGTAAAGCCTCTGTTGCTTCCATCCTTTTTAATTTTTTAATTACTCTAACCTGTGAAGCATCGCCCGGGCATCTATGAAGACTGACGTAAAGCACCCAGTGCAAAAAGAGAGGACAATAATCAGTGATTTCTGGGGACTCTGCAGAACTGAACAATTTCCAAGGAAATTGGGCATCTCTGTGCGGTACAGGGAAATGACTCATTTCCAACGAAAGAAGATGAGGCGTGCTGCCGTGCGGAGAGCTTGCAGATGCACTGCTGAACATCTTAACTAGGCACTGAGAACTACCTTTTTTTTAAATATACATGGGCGTGCTGAAGTATAATGCAGACGAGTGTCAGACCCACATGGGGCCGGTGTTCTGGCCAGAGGCCCACCAACTCCTGTCGGTGACCATTTTGGGGAGAAAAGCACAACAGAATCCCATCCTCAGCCGCAGATGCTGAAGATATTCTCTGTTCGGGAAGACACAAGGCTTGGCTGCGCTGCTGCAATCCCAGTGACCTTCACAGCGATCAGAAAGAACCGAGCCTGAAAGCTTTAAGTGAAAAAAATCATCAGTGCCCGCAGAGATGTGGTCTAGTACGTCTCCTTCGTTAGCCTGGATCAGCTCCAGGGTACTCACAGATTTGTCCCACTGCAGAGGGAAACCTCAGGCTGATGAATACTGCCAATCCTAAACACCCAATTTTTAGCTGTTAAAATCCCCATGACGTGAGGTTTAAAATCTTCCGGTCGGGATGATGTGGTCAGCGGACCCGTTTGCTGGCGTGTTGTCTCCCTGACGCCTGGTTCCCCTGCACTGCTCAGAAAATGCATTCAAATCCCCTGGAAGAAGCACATTAATGCAGCTGCATCCCTCTTGAGAAAACTTTCCAGACAGCTCAGCGTTGTCTAAATAAAAACAGGCGTTTGGCAAAAGATTCCTGCGGGTAACCTAAAAGCAAGGGCACACTGACCTCCTCTGGACGCGTCGAGAAGTGACAACAAGGCAGGACAGAGCCTGCCCAGCTTTCTCTGGTTTACGGAGCTATCCAGGGGCGACAAGGTAACGGCCAATATTTTCCGTTATTCAGTGCGTAATGACTCAGTCTTCTCATCCAGTTATTTTTATCTTGATAAGGCTACTCCCTTAACCACACACATTTACTGCAAAAATTCCTGTCAGGCTTCTTAAGAGTATTAGAGCCACTATCTCTCCATCCATCTCTAGTTCTGCCCGTGTTTTCCAGAATCCGAGGATTCCTTTTGAGTCTGTAGCAGTGGCCCACAAACACTAGTAGCGTAACCAGAAAAGCCATCCTTTTCTTTTGCCACCCCCAAGAAAAGGTCAACTCTCAAGCGAACAAGCTAGCGATTTGGCTAGGCTCAGAGCTCTGCAGAGGAGCAAAAAAGACTCCAAAACTCCTCTCTGTATTTTACCCGTTTGAAAACTGAAAGCTTCCACCTCTTACTTGCCCTTGTAAGACATACCCACCAGCTCCAGCAATAGCTACACTTTCTACAGCTCGAAGCCGACGTCTTCCATCAAGGGTAATGGCCCCGACGGCCTATAAATATATATAGTGGGCGCACGTGGAAATCATTGAGCTGACTGAGCTGCGTAGGCTCCTGCCTGGGCTGCTACTGCCACCGAGGCCAACCGAGCCACCTTCCCCAAGGAGCGCGACTCCGTACCGCAAAGAAACGCTCTTTAGAGCAGGTGTGGTTCCATTAAGAGAAATCTGCAGGCTGGGGTCTCACCGAGAAGGGATTTACCAGTGCCGGGGTCCTCAGGCTTCCCTTGCCCCAAACTGTCCCTACCCAGCCCCTTTTTCTCACCGACCGTGACCTCCATTGAAGCGCAGGCCCAGGAGCTGCGCTCTCTTTGGGGCACCAGCTGCGGTTCCGTCTTTTGGCTTCCCTGGGTGAGCTCTGCGCCTCCGCGGTGAGCAGTGCTGGTTCCTAACGCTCCTGTCTCAGTTTCCCAGCAAGACTGCGGACTCCCTGAGGAAGGTGATGACCCCTCTTTGGGCATGAGCAGGACCGGGTCCTGGTTGCAGGCTCACCCACGGTGCTGTCGGCATCCTTTGCTCCTAGCTTGTTTTCTCCTGTGCAGCAGCCCCGCTCGTGTTGCTTTTTAGCACTAGATGCATCATGTTAAGCTGCTCAGTGTGTTTCCCCCACTCTCAGCCAGTGATTTTCTGTCTTTCCCTGAAGGAATGAACACACGTGTGCCTTAGAAGTCCCCCTTCGCTGGGCAGTCATAGCCCTGTTTCCATACCCTGGAGCTGGGTTATCCCCAAATTACAGAGCAGCTCAGTAAGATCAAGCTATACAGAGACAGATATTAATTAAGAGGGAAAAAAAATGAAAGCTACTCATTTCCTCTTCAGAACGATATGTATGCTAATTGAAGTAAACATTCATTAAGCCCCTTAACTGAAATCTAGGTTTGATAATGCGTTCAGGGCTGCTGGAAGCAGTGGCGTAGCAGTTCATAGCCCGCAGCACTGGGGAAGGAAGGTTTGGGTTGTACCACAAATAATACAGAGTTTCCCGAGGGGCATTAGGACTTTCCCTGACCGAAGGTCTCTCCGTGGAGCTGCCAAGTGCCCGAAGGCCTGAGGCTTAAACGATATCAATTAGTCCTGATAGTGAGGAGTTGCTTGAGACAAAGTAACTAAATTTGTACAAACCATAATGTGAATGCAATTATGGTGGTCTAGCCCAGATTTTGCAAGGAAAGAGACCCTGCAGTGGAAAAGGAGAGCGCTTGTGGCTTGAACCCTCTCTCGTCCTTACAGCGAATAGCTGTATGCCGACGGGCAGCAGATCCCTGCTTGCGGTGCAGCCGCGCTGGGCGATTCCTTCCCGGCAAGCGATGGGAATGGCTCACCAGGGCCAGGCAAGCTTAGATCATGTGAAGGCTCCTGCGTGTCTTCTGCCACGGCTTCTGCCAAAGCTCGGCCAGGGATGGCAAAGCAGACCTGTTTTCCCCAGTTCGGCTGGAACAGTGGAACAGTGAGACAACACAACGAGGATCGAGAGCAAGTGACAACTTGTATGACTGCGAAGGGCCAAGTGTCACCCCACAAGGGCCTAAGCCTCCTCACAACCCCACCAGAGAGGCTCTCGCTGACTCCAGCCCCGCTTTGGATGACTTCTGTTAACACCAGCAGCCAACGAAGGTGTCAAACAGGCAGTGGCCCAGGACTGCTTGCCTTCCCTGCTGCTTATAGCTTTACTTAATAATAGAAAACAGTAGACTGGGCTCACAGCCAAGTGCAGCCTGAAGTTCCTCTGGAAGAGAAAGGCGGAGTGTGTGGGTATTTCTGAGACGGTGTCAATACAGCATATGCTGGGGGACAGCAGCGTGGAAAGCGCTGAGTGCAGCAGCGCCCAAGACGCTGTTGTAGGTGGCACTGGTTTT
>NW_009694562.1:4835-7811 GCF_000703405.1 Apaloderma vittatum
CACAATCTCCTCTTGTGTGCCTGCCTGCAGAACACGCGATGATCTTGTCTTTAAAATCCTGTAACTGAAGCACATTTGAAATGCAGAGTTTAGCTCCCGGCTTTTTCATACAGCTGCTCGTCGATGTCCCCCCTTGCAGCGTGCAGACCACCACGTCTAAGTGGTCTCTTGTTTTAAAGGCACTTTAGGCTAGAGGGATTTTTCCAAATCCTCTGTTCCTTCTCAGCCTTATGTAATTTATGTAATCATCCAGAGAGCCCTCGACTTGCACAGTAGTGCCGGTACGCCGTGCTCGGGGCTTTGTCAAACCCCGGCTGAATTGCGAGGGTGTGGGGTGCTGCACGTTCCCCTGGTAATGCCGCGTACAAACAGCGTTGCCAATAGTTATGGTAAGTAATGAAGAGCTAAGAACACTTTGATTTCTTACAGGAATTGCAATATTTCAGTCTTCCCATCTGACATAAACACTGCTTACCTGTTACTGGGAGCATGTTTGTCACTATCCTTCCTCCCTTTGTGTTAAAAGGGCTTCACTCAAATAATAGAAGAAAAGCTTCAGGCTGGTTTTTCTTAGAGTCTGCACCAGGGCTACCTCAGACTTGTGGAAATGGGTTTCATCTCACTCAGTGCTGAACCAGAGGTAAGGGGACATCCTTGCTCTAAGTGTCGGAAGTCCCCCAACAGCAAATCCTAATGTCTGCAGTTACTTTTCTGGTTAATCTGATATTAATATCCAGAGTGCGAGAGTGCTCTACCCTCTTAGGAGCACGTGAAAATCAGTGCTTTAGAAAAGCAAGCCCTGGTTTTCAGCCTCCACCCTAACCTCAGCTACCTGCTGCTATGGAGACTGTCCTCTAAGTGAGCTGCAGCCGTGCAACATCACCTCCACAGCGCTTGTGCAACGGCTGAATAACCCCATTTCCAGGGGTTGCCGAAGGCAAACCGCTGGCACTCAAGTTTGTGAACTTCTTCAAAACACCTGCGTCACCCCGAGGGCCCCTGCTTAAATCTGTTAGAGACAGGCTAAAGACTTTGTTAGTCCCAGGGTCTGGATCTCGGTGAATGAGGTGAGGCTATTTCTCTAGAACTAAGGGCAGATATCAAATGACTACACTGAAAATCTTTCCCTCCGGCACCAGGCTCCTCTCTATGCTTTGTGGGGCAGACGTAAAAGACCGGATCCTTACAGCAAACACACAAGTGCTGCCATTTTCCGAAGAATTCAGCTCCGCTCTCATTGTGGGACCTAGAATAAATAATTCCTTCCTAACAGGCTCACTGCTTGAGCTTTATGTCTTTTGTAGGGATGGGAGAGCAGCAGGGTAAAGTGGGAACACAGAGCAGGTATGCGACCGAGCAAAGTCTGTTGATTTAGAAAGCTTTATAACCGAGGAGTTTAAAGTAATCAGTGGGTGAAACAGGAAATATCAGTGAAAATCAATGTACTTTGTCACTCACTACACAGATGGGAACTATGGGCTTGTCCCTCTTTTGAACTGCGGGCACCAAAGCTGTGTGAGGCAGTGCTTCGAGCTGGAGAATAAGAATCACAGACTGTTGGGGTTGGAAGGGAGCTCTAGAGCTCACCCAGTGCCACCCCCTGCCAGAGCAGGGTCACCCAGGGCAGCCCCACAGGAACGTGTCCAGGCGGGTTGGAAAGTCTCCAGAGCAGGAGACTCCACACCCTCTCTGGGCAGCCTGGGCCAGGGCTCCGGCA
Organism: Apaloderma vittatum; assembly: GCF_000703405.1. Lineage (NCBI taxonomy): Eukaryota > Metazoa > Chordata > Aves > Trogoniformes > Trogonidae > Apaloderma > Apaloderma vittatum. The sequence continues at coordinate 6,553 of NW_009694562.1, forward strand.
CCCGCACCGGGAAGAAATTTATTCTCATGTTGAGCTGGAACTTCCCATGTTCTAACTTAAACCCATTATTGCTTGTCCCCTTCCCCTTGACCCCCACCCCTCAGCTATTTCTCTACGTTCATCAATCCCCTCTCAGCCGTCTCCTTTCCAGGCTGAACAGCCCCAGGTCTCTCCGTCTCTCTTCCCAGCAGAGATGTTCAGTCCCTTGGTCCCCCTCGGAGCTCTCCCTTGCACTCTCTCCAGTCGGTCCCTGTACCTCTGGAACTGGGGAGCCCCAAACTGGACCCAGCATTCCAGGGGTGCTCTCAGCAGGGCAGAGCAGAGGTATTTAGGGCTAGCCATAGCCTTCCCAGCCTTTAAGAGGTAAAGACAACCTGCTGAAAGCTGAGCAGACCCTAAACAAAGGGCTCCTGGAGAGACAAAGTTTTGGCTCCTGAACCAAGATAATCGGGAACTCAACTGTGTTCTGGGTCAGGATCTGGCTTTTACATGGACTACACTTACCTGACTAATTCCACACGGCTAAAAACATCCACACAGATGCTTTGCATCTTCAAGTGTTCCTCCCTACTTGGAGCCTCTCCAAGGGGAAAAGAAAAGGTTGAATTATGCAAATTATTAATAGCACGATTGGTGCAATATTTAAAGGATAAATAACTTCCAAAGGACATGAATAACTTATGGTCTTAAATAATTGCTGTTGCATATACCACTGACTGCAGCGTCAGAGCCATCCCACGCTCGGGGGTTGCCGAGGCTGGAAAACAAAAACAGCAGAATGAAGCTTTTGGAAATACACAGGCTAAAAAAATCCCAGGCAACGTAAGATGGAGAAACACAGCAGTTTTCCTGCTCATGGCTTAAAAGGCAGCAGGTACAGGCCCAGAGCAGGAGACAGCTGACGTGGGAGGAAGGGATGAGAATGGAAATTTTAACAGATGTAGGAAAGAGACGAGTTTCTCTTTAGAGACTGTTGATAATGTGCACTAATCCCCACTGAATCCTGATCAGGATAAAGGGCCAGATTTTGTCAGGAAAGAGACTCTGCAATGGAAAAGGAGAGCGCTTGTGGCTTGAGCTGTGTTTTTCTGTCGCCCTCAGTTCGATGTCCCCCCGCAGCGACACGCCGTGAGCAGAGCTGGCCCCTGCGGGGTTGGCTTTGGGTGGCTGAGCTGCAGTGGGACTATACTCAGCCGACAGCGCAGACATGCTCGTGGAGCACAGCCTGCCCTCAGCCCCGCCGCTAAATTTAGGTCTCT
>NW_009694562.1:7842-8704 GCF_000703405.1 Apaloderma vittatum
CTTCCAGCAAGAGAGCATGTGCGAAGAGGCTCAGGGATGAGCTGGAACTGTCGTAGGAGCTGGAAAAAAGGACCTGAGAGGGTTGATTTACCCATTGTAACAACTCTGCTTTTGGCGTCAGAGAGACCAAAGCCCCTGAGGATAAACACAGGGAAGACAAGACACGAATTATTGCAAGGTTGACTTCCCTCTGTCCAGGACTGACCCTGGCAGTAACGCCGAAGTGCCTTTGCCTGAAGTGTTTTGACTTGGGGGCAGTGACAAAAACCTTTGTGAAAATAATCGTTGCCGCAGAAATCATGTCGGTTTGTGACGCAAAGCCCTTACACGAGGGGGGAACGATGCTGAAGACCTGGAGAGGTGCTGTGGGAGCAATTGGCTAATAAACCCCCCCGGCCACCACGGGGAGAGGAACAGGACTTGTGGCTCAAGCTGCCGGTGTGCTCCACGCCTCGTCCCCCTCGCTCCCCCCTCGGCTGTGCCCTTCCTCACGCAGCATAAAACCAGACATCGGAGCCGGCTGCTCTCAGAGAGCCCCTCTGCTCCAGGGCAGTGCTGGGGAGCACGGAAGCCACCCCAGCCTTACTCGCAAAGGCCGCCGTGCGACCCCAGATGTGCATCTCCTAAACGTGCTCAAGGCTCCCGGGGGAATCGCTCCCTGCTCTGCGTTACAGCCCGCTCGGGAAGGGCAGAGGAGGGCAGCAGGCTGGGATTGCTGACGGGTCCCACCCTGCTCTAGGGCGGGGACTTTTCCATCGTGGGAGAGCCGAGGAAAGCTCTCTCCATCCCTGCCAAGGCACCCGCTTAGGAGAGCAGGTGAGTGCCAACCTAACCGGGGGTCCCCTTTGGGCGTGGGGAAGGG
>NW_009694562.1:8719-8990 GCF_000703405.1 Apaloderma vittatum
AGGGAGCTCATGCGCCGTCGCCTCTCACCAAACCGCAGCGTCCGGTTGTGTGGCAACACGGGACGACCCTGGGCCGCGCAGATGTCTCATGGGGTCGCGATGCCGAGGTACCGGGTCAGGCCTGGGCTGAGGCAGGACGGGGAGGGAAGGCTGAAGATGGCCGACTCTTGCTGGGCGCGGCGAGCGCAGGGTTTGCTTCCCAAGCCTGCCCTGCCCGAGCCGGCACTTCCCTCCCCGCCGGCTGCCCGCAGCAGAGGGGATGGCGGGGGGG
>NW_009694562.1:9021-20203 GCF_000703405.1 Apaloderma vittatum
GAGGGGCTGCGAAGCCGCGTTGGGTGGGCACACAGGCTGAAGAGAGCAGTACAACGCTCCGCTCAATCAGGATTATATTTTTATTCCTTTTGCGGGCAGCGGCCAGGCAAAGGTCATCGTGTGGGAGGTGCTGAGATATTTCAGCCTCCTCGGGGCTCGCCAGCAGAAGGGAGATCCCTTCCCGAGCTGCAGATTGGGCTGGGATCAGTGAGGCACCCAAGCTCTGAGCCCCGGGGCCACCCTGGGGCACTCTGCCTGCCCAAAGCTGCATCCAGCCCGCTGGAAAACTGCTGCCAGCGGCAGAGCGGGGGAAAAGCTGATGTGGCGCAGGGCGTGGGGTTCGGGTAAACGCGCACCGAATGCAAGAACTCGTCAGACAAGTCCAGTGTTTGCCTTGCAAGGGGATGGGTCGCGAAACGCTGGATTTCCACTCTAGATCCTGGGAGTCTATGAGCTCAGACTCGGGAGCCAAACAACCGTGTTTATATCCTGTTGGGAGCTTTGCTTGCTGGGAGCTGTGCGTGCTCTGTGCACAGGCAGGAAAACTTGATTCAGAGCACGCCTGGATTTGAATTGGCCGGCACACACGAAAGTTTCAGTCATTTTGTGATAAATTAAGTTTATTCTGGATTCAGCTTTTAGAGGATGTGGATGTGGATTTGCAAGTGCCTGATTAGCTGAAAAAGCCCACCAGGAAAAGGTCGCTTGTGGAAAAAATGTGAATAATGGGAGGGATGCCTCACACACCTGCACTCTATCCTCTGGCCTCAGTGGTTTGAGCCTGTTTTAAGCCAGGTTTACTGTATCAGCTAGTTCAGGCCTTTATGCTGGGAAGAGGCAAATAACACCAGGACAAGGATTCGCTGAGGCACCTGAGCTCTTGCTGGCTGACTCTTTGCACGCATAACAAAACGGGGAGTTAAGTGTTGCTCCTGTCCTGGGGCTGTTTTTCCCTGTTTGAGCTGCAGGCCAGGAATTGTGTTAAGCTGCAAAGCACTGGCAAATCGACCGAGCGATTCCTTCCTCTCTCCCAGCAAAGGGGGTGGCTCAGAGAGTTTTACTCATCTAATGCCCCAGCCTGAACAGTTCATGGGGCAGGGACCATTTCTGGAGAATCTGGTTGAGGTGCCGAGCGCTTCCACCTGTAGCTGCAGCAGCTCATTTCTTGTGGTACCACCCACAGAAACGTGCTGGGAACAAACCAGCATTTGGAGGTGGCGCGGTGGGCTTAGCACCGCTGCCCTCTGCAGTGCTCTGCTCTGTTTATCCCTGGTGATGTTTAAGCTGGATGAAGAAACTGGAATCTTACAGTCAATATTCCATGCGACGTTTCCGTGTAATAATATTGTGGGAGTGTTTGCCCTGAATCCAGTACACGCAGCCTTTCCTCGTGTTTTGGTTTCTTTCTGCCAGCTCATTTGCACTCAGAATTGTTCAGCCTCACACCCCCTTTTCCTTGTTTGTTGACCTTTCTTTTGCCCTCTAATGGACTTGCCAAACCAGCCTCCTAATACTCCTGCTCTTGTGTACAAACCAACCAAATAGTAAAACTGCGGCAGAAAAACATCTCTGAAATTCGGAGCCATTATTTAGCATCCGGCTAAAGCAAAGAAAGTTGGCTTTATGTTTCTGTAAAGAGGAGCAGAGATGACTTTTCTGAGACCTAGGTCACAATTAAACCACTGAAATCTATAATCAAATGAAAGAAACTCCACACTAATAATTTTCCTGATTGCACAGGGTGTAGTAACATGGAGATGACCCGGAGAGCACTCACGAGTGCCTGTGCGTAACGCATCTATGGCAGATGTCACAGTGGGAGTAAACTTGCCTGAACAGCAATCAGCCTCCGATGGGATTCCAGATTTGTAAGAGTCATGTGAAGAATGAGCAAAGACACTTCTGCTCTTGCACAACTGTCTGGGCTCATTGATAGCAGCGATGAGCAGGATTAAGGAGAGATGTCCTCGGCCACTGGCGTCACTGCTTCTACCGAAGGGCTTTAACGTTGAATTTGTTGCAGGGAAGTGAACCTTGTCCTGGTACTTGACATCCCAGCAGCTGACCAGGGATATGGGAGAACACTTTGGGTGTGTTCATGTATAGGCCCTACGCATGACAACAAAACTATGAGCAGAAAAAATAACCCTGGGGAGATGGCAAGTGAGATGTATTTTATTTTTTAGAGGGCTTTGACAGTCAGATAAAACTGCAGGACACAAGGATACACACTGCACCCAGGAGATGTTGAACACAGCAGATTTTAAGAAGGAAGGTTACTTGCCAGTCCCAGTTGTCGAGGGAGCTTATCCTTAGCACACTCATCTACACCCTGATGCCTCTTTGCCTCCAGGGAGCACCTGTGAAGGCTGTTTGGACTGTGCTGGCACCCTCACCCTAACTCACTCTTGAGCTCTCACCTGGCAAGGGGAAAGCCACCCGCTTTGAAGCGCATAGGAATCAAATCTGCTTCCTTAGCTCCCAGGGCAACATTGCCTGCTCCTCCTTGTAGCCTCAGCCAGGCTGTCACACTAGCAGTAGAAAAGGAATTTCTGAAATCAGTAGTGCTAATCATCTGCTTGTGCACCGCGTCCCTCCTTCACACAGGGCGAACACCCTGGCCCGATGCTGTCACACGGCAGCCCTTGTTCATTCAAAACTGGAATTCACCTGGAAACTCAGGGGTGCTGCTCCAGGCGTTCAGTGGGGCTGTTCGAGTGCTGCTTTTAGTCCTCGGAGAAGTTACATGGTTAGTTAACCAGTGCCATTAACTGGTAAATGTAGGAATACTTGATTAAATATTTGCTGGGAAACTAACACACTTTCTGGTTTTTATTACAGTTGTCTAACTGCCTGGGGACCCACACAGTACGATGGTGAGTGTGTGTGTTTTCTGTACCGTGCTGTGCCAGGCATTTGCTCTCATCAGATAAACGTGGGGAGTGTAGCTCAGATAAGGCCAGAGCAGGAACAACACTGTCCCTGTCACACACATCCTTTATGGGGGGTGCCTTTATGGCTTCTCTCTGCTTCCTCCTTCTAGAGAAAGACCCACAAATATGGGCTTGTCTGTTTGGGGAGTTAATGGAAAATCCAATCAGATACTAGTTCAAAGAGCATTAATTTCGCTGGGTAAACTTCCTGGGCATGTTGTTCGTTCCAGATTCAACCTGCAAGGTAGTTTCACAGAATGTATCACAGGATTTTGGGGCTGGGAGGGACCTCTGGAGCTCACCCAGTGCCACCCCCTGCCCGAGCAGGGTCACCCAGGGCAGCCCCACAGGAACGCGTCCAGGCGGGTTGGAAAGTCTCCAGAGCAGGAGACTCCACACCCTCTCTGGTTCAAGTCCCTTCATCATCCTCGTAGCTCTCTGTTGGGCTCTCAGAGTCCAACGGAGAGCTACGAGGATGATGAAGGGAGTAGGTCCCAAGGAGACTGCACACGCTCTCTGGGCAGCCTGGGCCAGGGCTCCGTTACCCTCACAACAACGTTTCTTACATTTAGCCCAAACCTCTTGTTTTCCTTGTCCTTGAACTGGGGGTGCTCTCTCTTGTGCCTGCTTCCAAAGCCTACACGGATGCCAAGGGGCGTTTTGCTGATGATTTTCTTGGGGATGGCTTTGTAAGAGATCTGTGTAGTCCCACAGAAACTGCACTGGACAGGAGGCAGGAGAAACCTGTTTGTGAAACGCTGTTTTGAGTAAACACTGCCCTTCCTGGTGCACCGTTGTACAGAATGATAGCCCCTGGCTGGTTTGAGAGCAGGCAGGGATGGAGCTTTGGGAACACTTTTTGGAATACTGCTGGGAAGAAGCCGCAGCTGGACTGAACAGAGCTGTGAGGCTGCTTGCCATTATTTACCTGGAAGCGAGATACTTGGTTGGCAGCTATCTGAAGATATTTTCCTCTTCTAGTTGTGTCCCTGTGTTTTATTTCTTCTGTGGCTGAGAAGTTAGAACAAGCTGTTTCTCTTTAGGGTAGGATGGAAGCCTGGCATAAAATCATTCCTGTTAGATGGGCGGACTTGACTTGCTATCGCTGTATTTGCATCTTTTGAAGTATTTTCTTTTTAATTCACCTTTACTGTATGTGTGTGTCACTGGGTCTGCCTTTGATAACTCCTCTTCCCTGTGTTTAGGCAACCATCAAGGGGGTCTCGAGTTTCAGTGCTGAGCAAGAGGCCCAGGCGCTGAGGAAGGCTATGAAGGGATTTGGTAAGTCAGTCTCCCTCCAGTGTTAAACACGCTTTTTTCACCCCCGAGCATCCAGAATGTTTTGCCTGCTGGTCTGCTAGAGGGGCAGTCTAGCCATTTGCATTGACCTGTGAGGGCGCTGAATGGAATCGAGCGACTTGGACCCATTGGAAATCCAAGTCTTGGCTACAAAAACGTCCGTGGCCAGGCTCTTGTCTCTCCGGCGATGTGGTGCTGCTATGATGCCGGCTGGGCTGAGGTCCCCAGTGCTGCTGAGAACCAGGTTGTGCAAGGAAGAGAAGGTGCTGAGAACCAGGTTGTGTAAGAAACAGAAGACAGCTAATGGCAGACAGTTTTGGGGTAGTACCACTTGGGTGCAATGTGAACAACACTCTAGTCTCCACGACAGTGAGGTTAGCACAAGCTTTCCCTGGCCAAGTTATTTTGGCCTCGTCCAGAGCGTGCGCCTGGTTCTGGTGCGGGCGGCCTGACCGGTTCCCATTGTTTTTTTTCCAGGCACAGATGAAGATGCCATCATCGAGATCTTGACCAAACTAAACGTTTCTCAGCGTCAGCAAGTTCTGATCACCTATAAAAGCACTATTGGAAGGGTAAGTGGGCTTCAGAGATTAGCAACTGTGGCATTCGCTGGGAGATGCCGACAACTTTTGGGTAATACCACTTGGGTGCAATGTGAACAACACCCTGGTCTCCACGACAGTGAGGTTAGCACAGGCTTTCCCTGGCCAAGTTATTTTGGTGTTCTTCTCCTCAGAGCAATGGTTCATTCAGAGGGGGCTGGACCATGAAGAAAAGCGGTGAAAGAGTTTGTTCTCCCAACTCCTTTCTCCTCTCTCCGTCTTCTAGGATTTGATTGATGACTTGAAGTCTGAGCTGAGTGGGAATTTTGAAAGGGTGATCATCGGTCTGATGACTCCTACCACCATGTACGACGTGCATGAACTGAGGAGGGCTATAAAGGTTCGGAAATCTTCCTTTTATGTTGCTTAAGTTCTGGCCAATTTAGATGATACAGCATAATTATACATTTATTATTAACATATATAGAATCATAGAATCCTAGAACAATTCAGGTTGGAAAAGCCCCTTGGGATCATCAAGTCCAACCATTGACCCTACACTACAAGGTCACCCCTAAACCACATCACCCAACCCCACATCTAACACCACTTGAACACCTCCAGGGATGGCGACTCAACCCCCTCCCCAGGCAGTCTGTTCCAGGGTCTGACCACTCCTTCCGTGAAGAATTTCTTCCTCATGTCCAGCCTAAACCTGCCCTGTTGCAACTTGCAACCCTTCCCCCTGGTTCTGTCCCTAATTCCCTGTGAGAAGAGACCAGCCCCAACCTCTCTACAATGTCCTTTCAAGCAATTGTAGAGCAGGATGAGATCCCCCCTCAGCCTTCTCTTGGTCAAACTGAACAGACCCAGCTCCCTCAGTCGCTCCTCACAAGGTCTGTTCTCCAGCCCTTCACCAGCTTTGTTGCCCTCCTCTGCCCTCGCTCCAACACCTCGAGATCTCTCCTGTACTGAGGTGCCCAAAACTGAAATATATAATCTAAAAAACCCAAATCCCAGTTGCACATCACAGCAGTTGCCATCCTGACCTTGGATCCTGCCTTTGCGATCCCCTAGGGCGCAGGAACGGACGAAGGTTGCCTGATCGAAATTCTGGCTTCTCGCACAAACGAAGAGATTCGGCGCATTAACGAGAACTACAAACTTCGTACGTAGCGCAAACGGCAAGCTGTTCTCACGCTGACTGAAAAGTCCCTTGTGTGTCTTCATGGTTATGTGAGGAGGAAGGAGAAAGCTCTGGTAGCCTTGAAATGTGACAAATGGGCCAGTACAGCTATTGCCACGTGTCCCGAGCTGATTAGAGCCCTGAGCACAGTTATGTACTTACGTGTTGTGGGCACGTGGTGCCCGGGCGGTGGACCTGTCACTAACAGATGTCACATGTGTGTGTGCTCTTGCTAGAATATGGCCGTACCCTTGAGGAGGACATTATCTCCGACACATCTTCCATGTTTCGAAGAGTCCTCGTGTCCCTCGCGACGGTAAGTCCAGGCTAAGGGACATGGGGGTGAATCTCCCCGTGGCTGATGTCCACGCCTCTCGCTTCAGGGCTGAGGTGTTTCAGGCTGGCTTTTATTTCACTTGTCTTGCGTTTTGCCTCGCCTGCGTTTCCCACCGAGCTTCTGCAGGCAGAGAGGTCGCACGCTAGGTAATGCCGTGTGCTCTTTTGAAAAGGACCCAGTTAAAGAGGATTGCTGCTCTTTCCAAAGGAAGTACCAATCACATCTGAGCCACATTTTGCTGTATTTCTAAGCTCCTGTTCAATGTCGACGATCACATTATGCACCTCCAGTAACTTATTCTGAATGGGGAATTTGCAGGACTTGCTTCCAGTAGTTGCTCTGGTGACAGAACTTTTTCATCCTTGTACCTCCGCAGGGAAACAGAGATGAGAGAACATACGTGGACGATGCCCTTGCTCAGCAAGATGCCCAGGTATGTAGAGATCTGCTTCCTTGCAAGAATTTTCTCTTCTTGCACATAGGATGCGTGGTGAAGCCCTGCTTTTTCTAGACCTTGGGGTTTTTCAAGGTAGAACAGTAAGCCTGAAGCTACACTAGACAGCAGCACCCTGGGTCGAGACCTGGGGCCTGTTCTCAGTTCAACCCTTTAGAGGAACCTCTTCTCTGTTCTGACCCAGCCGGTGAAAAGGGGACACTGGTTCTGGCCTTTGCAATCCTGAGCTGAGAGGTCTCGAGACAGGCTGGCTGTTTGGAAGGGGTGATGGCATTTTAGTTGAGAGTTGCTGCGCTTGGTTAGTATTTCTTGGAAAATACCTGGATCTAGATAAGCCACAGGCCAGCCGTGCTCAAGCACCGAGGAAATAAAAATCTCTTGTTGTGTACACCCAACCACAAAGATGGTTAAAGGGCTGGAGAACCTCTGCTGAGAGGACAGTCTAAGGGAGCAGGGGTTATTCAACTTGGAGAAGAGAAGGCTCTGGGCTGACTGAGTAGCAGCCTCCCAATCCACGGAAGGGGCTACAGGGAAGCTGGAGAAGGGCTTTTTATGGGGGCCTGTAGTGACAGGACAAGGGGCAATGGCCTGAAATGATTTAGATTAGATAAGGGAAGAAATTCTTCCCCCTGAGAGTGGTGAAGCTCTGGCACAGGTTGCCCAAGGAGGCTGTGGATGCTCCATCCCAGGAAGGTTTCACGGCCAGGTTGGACGGGGCTTGGAGCAACGTGGGCTGGTGGGAGAGAGGTGTCCCTGCCCAGGGCAGGGGCTGGAACGAGATGATCTTCAAGGTCTCTTCCAACCTGAACCATTCTATGATATTCTATGAATTCTCACTGAGCCTTCTTTTGTCTATTCATCTGCCAGTGCCTGTATGAAGCTGGGGAGAAGAGATGGGGAACGGATGAGGTACAATTCATGGCCATCCTCTGTACGCGGAACAGGTGTCACCTACTAAGAGGTAGGACCCTGGAATTTTTCCTTTGTTTGAGGACGATACTTTTGTAGAAGCTTCGTACTTGCTCATTAACTGGCTGTGAACTCTTCAGAGACAGCAGGTATCCCAGAGCTCAGACACGTTCACTTCTTTAAGGCCATTTTATTCCCTCCTGAGACAAAAAGGGACTTGAGAAAATCCTCAGTGCAACTGGCTCCAGCCCATAAATCAAAGCCAATGACATGTGACTCCCGCTGGGGCAGAGCTGAGCATTTAAACTGCCATCATGGAGCAGCAGCTCTTGAAAACGCTGGCAGTAGTGGTAGGCCAGTTAGCAAGACGGTTGATAATTAAAATGAATTATTTCTGCGGGACAGCCCTGGTTTAGCTCACAAAGTCACAATAACGGCACAATCTTCATACAGAGTATGAGGAGCTTGGTCTTGCCAAATGATCCCTGGTGGTTTTACACACTGCAGGCCCTGAAGCATCTCGTTCACTCTTTTTATCGCTTTTTTGACTCTTCCCCCTAGTTTTTGATGCTTACCAAGGGATTGCTAATAAGGACATAACAGACAGCATTAAATCTGAGATGTCGGGAGACCTTGAAGATGCTTTGTTAGCTGTGGGTGAGTGCCCTGCTCTTAAACTTTGTCTACAAAGTAATAAAAAAAAAAAGAGAGATTGTATCTTGCCCTGGCTGGCTGTTGACACAGCTCTAGGAGGCAGATACTGTTTTCAAGCTGCCGTGTTTTACTCTGAGGATACAATCGTGTGAGAAAGCTCTGGGTTTTATGATATTGTTTGCTTTCCAAAGTGATACAGCTGAGAGCTGCTCTCAGGAAGCATTAAAGCCTTAAAGAAAATATTACTGGGCGGTGGGCACAGAGACATCGATTGACAGGAGGTCGCTCCCTGCGGGCGTCTGTGTTGCTGGTTGTTGCAACTTGGCAGAGCAAACACCATCGCTGGGAAAGTGCTGTAAAGGTTTGGGAGACCTTCGCCTTCAGCTTTTATTGGCCTTAATTCTCTTGGTTTTGTCTCCCTTACAGTAAAGTGCATGAGAAATAAACCTGCATATTTTGCTGAACAGCTGTATAAATCCATGAAGGTAAAGAGCTTCTGGTGTGAGATTGCAATTTTATTTTTTCCCCCTGCATTTCCACGCTGGAGTCAGTAGAATGACAGCAATCATTAGATAAACTGCTGTTAATGGAGGAAAAAAAAACCAAACCAAGTAACTTTAGGCTTTTAAATGGAGCTTTTTTCCCTCAGGAAGCTCAGAGCAATACTCTTAGCGAGCTGCTGGCCGATCGCTCTGTTAATGCACAAATGCTCTGCTCAGGAACAGCTCCACGGGAGCCCAAGTGATAGAACCTTTGTGAGTCTCACTGATTTATCAACAATTCCTTGTAGTTGTACGTGGTTGGTTTCTTTCTCTAGGGCTTGGGAACAGATGACAACACGCTGATCCGAGTGATGGTGTCCCGCTCGGAGATCGATATGCTGGATATCAGAAGGGAATTCCTGACCATGTATGGGAAATCGCTCCACTCCTTCATTAAGGTACGCTTTTGGGGGTTGGAAACAAAGAGCTGGCTTTGCTAAGCAGCTCAAAGGAGGCAGGTCCCTGCTTGACACCTTCTAGGTATTCCAGAGGAGCTGGAATTAAGGAGACGTTACATTTATGTACTGAAAATGTTTCTGAATGTTCTCTGTTCTTAAATTGTCGAAGAGGATACAAATCCTACCCCAAATTGTACGTGCTGGGGAGAACCCGGCCTTCTATGGAGCTGTAAAACTAATTGTGTCCCTTTTTGACTTCCAGGGAGACTGCTCAGGAGACTACAGGAAAGTTCTGCTCCGACTCTGTGGAGGGGAGGATTAAAGGATGCCTGGTGTACTGCCTGGGTGATGGGAAGCAGTTGATCATAAGGATTTCTTTCTTTTTAATTGTTACCCAAATATCTTACTAATTGCTAAGAGCATTGACACGGGTTAGTTAATGCTCTGGTTAGCTAATGGCCATGCCGGTTGACCCTTTTGATACGCTTTTATGCTTGGAACACCCATTTGCCTACTAATTGGGCTAGCAAAGCCCATCTTAAACAGAATGCTGCAACCAAATATATAAAAGCTTAATTGTTTCCTGACAAGCAGTCCCTTTGCCATCGCGTTCACCAGCAAAACTTACCAACTGAAGCAAAGGGGGATGTAGAACGTGAGAGGCTGCAGAGGGAAAAATTAACCTCGTCAGTACACAGGGAATGCAGGCTTGCTTCAGTTTGTGCAAGATTTCTCTGTATTTTAGTAATCACTTGTGTAAAACACAAGCACGTCTAGATCTTAGTTTGCCCTCTGTTAGTGTGGAGCATTAACAGCCTTGCTGCACTTTATATATGTAGGGAAGATGTCACTGGCGACACCAGAAAACACTTGTGTGGCCTTGGTTACGGGTCAGCTCCGTGCTCTTGGTCTGTCTTGCTTGACTCGTGGGGAGCATAAACCATCAGGGTTATACTACAGACCCTTCCTCTGGCTAAAATGATGTCATTAGAATGGTGCCTTTTAAGGAATGACCTGTCCCCAAAATACCCATCTCATTAGCACTGCCTGGTGCCTTAGGCTGGGGCGCCTTGTAGCGGGGTCCCTCACCCCGGGCTGGCAGGAGCCCCCTGTCCCACCACCCTTGGAGGGTCCCTCATTGTGCTTGTACCTGACCCCGACCAACACAGCAACCTCTGAAAAGGCTTTTCCCCCACACACCCCCGCCTGTTAAGATAAGTGTTGTTTTCACTACAAAAATGCGGCTCCTGGTTGGCCTAGCAATTATTGGGGTTTTTTTAGCGTAGAATCCTGTTTTGAAGGCATCAGACTGAGGTTAGAATCGGAAGGCACAAACACCAATACAGCCTACACCCAATTCCGTTGGTCACTTCCTTCTAAATTAGGTTGGATTCAATAGGAGATACTTCCGTGGCCTCAAAACAAAATGATTTTCTTTCATGCTCGCCATGCTGTAATTGGAGATACATTCCTTACTCTTGGTGGGAGCTACCAAAGCTGCCTGCTCAGTGAAAGAAAAACTCCCTCACCCACTACAACAGGCTCACGGATGTACTCAGGCCTGGGTTTGGGTTTAAACGCCTCGTGTGATGACTTTTTAAAAATACTTAAACAGTTTGTCTCCCTACCTTCTGCTGCCATTGTGTGTTCTGGGAGAGACGACGACCATGCCCGTGGGTTTTTCAATGACTTCTGGGCTCCCCAGGGGCTTTTTCTGGACCCGTAGCTGTGGTGGGAGGGATGCTGTGGAGGAAAGGGCTGGGGGTACCCCACGGCTGCTGCAGTTCCATTGCTGTTGCTGCCCCCCCTCAACAAACCGGGCATTGCCCTGGGAAGGGCAGTTCCTCTCCATCTCCCACCGCTGAGCAGGAGCAGGGCAGGGATTGTCCCCTGGACACGGCCCCTCGAGCACCGTGTTGGGTTTTGGG